>NW_020897727.1:6049425-6159094 GCF_003984885.1 Neopelma chrysocephalum
CGCCGCCGCCGGGGGCCGCTGCCGGCGCTGCCCGCTCCTGCCGGCCCCTGCCTCGGGACTTACCTCACCCCTCCGCCACACCTCAGGACGGTAAGTGCCGTCTGCCGACGGGGACGGGGAGGCTCCCAGTGCCCGCGGGGGGCTCCCGGGGAAGAGAGGCTGGGGATGTTACCGGTGGTCGAGGGATGCTCCTGGTGCGCAGGGAAACCGGAGGCTCCCGGTGCCCGGGAATGCTCCCGGAGAAAAGGGGCTGAGAATGTTCCCGGTGTTCGGGTGATGCTCTCGGTGTGCAGGAGTCGGGGAGACTCCCGGTGCCCGGGGGATGCTCCTGTTGTGCAGGAGTCCGAGATGCTGCCGGTACCCGAGGGAGTCTCCCGGTGTCGGGGAAGCTGCCGGTGTGCAGGGCAGTAAGAGGCTCCCGGTGCCCGGGAGACGCTCGCGGTGCGCAGGGGAGTGGGAGGCTCCGGGTGCCCGGGGGAGGCTCCTGGAATCGGGGAAGCTGCTGGTGCGCGGGGAGGCTCCTTGGCGGCGGAGCGGGGCCGGGCAAGCGGGGGCACAGCCGGGGCGAGCGGGATGCGGAGCCGGCGGAGGCAGAGCGGGCGCTTGCCCGTGGGACCCGCTCCCACGCGCTGCGCTCCAGCGGGGGCGGCGGGGTGCGGACCCCTCTCCCCTGCGCTCCTGGCGCTCTCCCTGTGCTCCCCTCCCCGTCGCCGGCAGCCGCTTCCCGTGCGCCGGGGCGGCGAGGGGCGGCCCAGCATCCCCGAGAACCCACTCGAGTTTGTGCCCACCCCCCTAGCAAATCCCCCCTGGTTGTGGCTCCCGACTTCTGCCCGACGGGAAAACTCATTGTCATTCCCGCATCCCTCCTCCTCGCCCGCCAACCCGCCGGCTCCGCATCCCGCTCCAGCTGCACTGTGGATTTAGAGATGGAGCCGCTTTTGGTGGCGAGGGGGACCTGACCTACTCGTGAGAGTTTGCGGGAGGAATCCCAGGGCTGGTTTGGGAAGTTCCAGCTACGGCAGCGTTGTTCTGTGTTTACATGCGAGGACACGGGTCCGTGGTGGGGACACAAACAGTGACCTCGCGTGTGCTGGGGATGTTTTTTTGAATGTGGATTTGGGAAAGAAGGCTGGCTCGGGAGCCTCCAGCACTGCCGTTGATCACCGCCCGGCTCTTGCTTTCCCTCTGGAGTCACGTTAAGCTGGGCAGCCTGCTCCAGGAGCCTGGCTTTGCCAAGGGAATTCTGCCGGCGTAGCGATGGAGTGAGGCTGGCCCCACGCTCCTCCGTGGCTCCTCCGTGACGCTGTGCCGGAGCACAACCAGTTCTCCCCGTCATTCCCCCGCCGCTGGATGGTGCCTTGGATACTGCAGAGCCTTTCTCTAGTTAAACACACCTTTTCTTGGAATTCTTTTTTTCCCTCTATTAGCCAAGAAAAACTTTGCAACTTTCCTTCGCTGTCGGAGAGGAGCCGCTGCCGCTGCTGGGTTTCATTTTGTTTTTTTAATTCGAGGTCACGTGCGCGTTGACAGTGCCTTTGAATCCAAGCGATGGTCTCGTCTCCAGCTTAGGAAGAGCTTTTGAGCTCTTCCCTCTGTTGTTTTCTCTCTGTTCAGGAACAAAGAGATTTTTCTGCCTTTAATTAAAAGGAATATTAAATCCCTGCTCCTTTGTTGAGCGCCTTGAAGACACTCTGCAAACATCCGTCTGCTTGGCACCGCGGCGGGGTGAGCTCTGCTATGGTACAGGGCATGGAGATACGGGGGAACCATCCCGAAATCCCACAGCAAGCGCAGAGCAGCAGCCGGGGAGGATGCTGACAGCCACAGTCCTCGGGTGAGGAGCCCCATGGGTCCGAGCTGCCACCTGGGGTGGGCTCTTGGATCCTCAGAGGTGTGTGAGGCAGGTCCCTGCATGGAGTGTCTCCACACAGGGAGAAATTCCACTGTTGGGGAGGCAAGTGGAAGTGAATTTGGCTGTGCCAAGGGAGTCTTCCCTGCTGGCTGCTTCCCGTGCCGGCAGGTAAGGTTTTACCCAGGGACAGCCAGACGTTGGGTGTGTTTTGTTTGAAAAATGTGAGTGCAGATGTTGGCTTGTGGAGAGGACAAGCCAGGATGAAGGGGGGGAGAGGCTGTTCTCCTGTGGTGTTGGGTGCTGGCACGGGGTGGGTGCCTGGTTCAGGCAGCATTGAGGCCTCGTGTGGTAGCAGGATTTGCCTCTTACATTGGAAACTTCCAGGGTGCAGGATAGAAAAATATTCCTGTGCACAGTGTGCCGGGGAGGGCTCTAGCAGGTCCCACAGGGGGGATTTGTGGCTGAAAGGTCTCTGCTGGCATCCCCCACATCCCTTCCTGGCTTTCTGCTCCTGAGCCATGGATGTTTGCAAGCGTGGAAAACCCCAGGCAGGATCCAGGCAGTGTGGCTGTGCTGTGTCTGTCTTTGCCGTGGAAATGGGGTCTCGGCTCTGATTGCCGCCAGCAGCCAGCTTAAATCCCTGGAGCAGTCTGGAGGCTGTTCGGCTCTGCCCCAGCTGTGTGATGTTCCCTGCCCTACAGCCACATGGGGAAGGGGTCTGGGGTGTTGTCGGACCCCCAGGGAGGAGAGGGGTGTCCCTTAAGGGTGGTCAGTTGATTGCCAGTGAGTCAGCCAGGGAGTGCAGAGCTGCCAGGGAATGCTGGCACAAGGGCAGGAGCTGGGTCTCTCCTAGAGGAACACACCAGCCCCCACCACCAGCACTGATGCTACTTCTGCCTCCAGCCATACCAGCACAGTCTCAGTGAGCACAAGGTTTGGGGCAGATCAGGGCCTGATGCTGCAAATGGGGCTGTCCAGGTGCTGGAGGGGACCAGGGACAGCCCACAGGTTAAGCTGGGCATAATTACTGCTGCTCGGGTTAATGGGATGCAGTTGGATACTGGAGGTGGGATGCTGCAGTCCTGACCTGTGCTTTCCAAGCTGGATCTCACTTGGGAGATGGGTTTAGCTGCCCAGCTGAATGGGGACAAGGGGGGGTGTCCTCAAGGTGGGACAAATTTTTGCCAGCCAGGGGCAAGAAAAGGCTGGTGGCGTAGAGGACACTCCCCTGCCTGGCACCACTGCCCTTAGTGCCATTGACCAGTTTGAGGTTATTTTTAGATTTCCTGAAGCTGTTTTCTGCCAACTCTCCCAGTGTGCTCAGGCTCCCCAGGGGGAACCCCACCTTGACAAGCCCACAGCTTTCCTTCGGAAGATGCTGACCAATGTTTCCAGAAAACATCCAAGGGATTTCCTGTTTATTTTGCAAAATTCTTATTAATATTTTTTCCTGTGTTGTTTGATTCAATCTCACATGGGCGAAATCGCCTTGAAATGGAGCCTGTGCTTCAAAAATAGACAAAGAGTCGGTGAGGCAGCAGCCTGGAGGCTGTGGGAGTGCAGGGCTGGATCCGGCACCCCCTAGGAGCTGGTACCATCCTGGCGCCTGCGGGGCCGGATCCGGTGCGGGGTCCCTGGGGAGCCGGCGGCGCCTCGGCGTTCCCACGCTGCAGGGACCGCGCAGGGAGCTCCCCGCCAGCGAGGGTGTGTGGAGGGGAATGTTTCCCTTCTCCAGCCACTCTCTGCCTCCAGGATGCCCTGAGTCCCCTCCATGTGCCACTTGTCCCTGCTCCAGCCACCAAGGCCACCTTTGGGTGTGAGCATCCCTGTGCACATGGCTGCAAAAATCTCAGATTGGGGCATTTTAGCCAAAACCTCTCCCTGTCCTCAAAGAGCACCCGGTGCTGCAATGGGGGCACCGGGCTGGTTTTGGGGTGCCCCTTTAGCAGCATGTTGGTGGATGGGGGGATGGTGCAGTTGAGGTGTTTTGCAGCCCAGATGTTGGTGTTTCCTGGGTGGGGGCAGCTCCAGTGGGATCAGTTCCAACCCTGTGCCGCCCACGTGTCTCCAGGTGTGCTGGGCTGGCCACAGCACTCTGTTTACTCCTGGTGTTTAGTCAGTATATTTAATTTCCAGGAGTGTAAGGCAGCTGGGCAGCAGGATGGTTTGTGTGTGCTCACTTCCCTGTGCCACCCTGGGAGCTGCTGGGGGGTGAATCCAACAGTGGCACTGGGCACAACACTGCAGCAGAGTTTGTAGTAGATGTTGTGCCTTGGCTGGGTGTAGTTGGCTATCCTGCTGCTCCTCCAGCACCAGTAGGTCAGGGGGACCTTCCCTCCTGACCCTGTGCATGTGGGGACCCCTCTTGCCATCCCGTCTCCACGCCAGCAGCCACGTCGCCGCCAGCCGCTGTTGACTCACAGGCTCCGCCGTCGAGTCCCAGGGCTGAGCCCGAGATGCTTTTCCAGGCAAGGCTGAAATGCACAAAATGTTCGACTTGTAAAATATGTAGCGTGAGAAAATAGCCTTTTCTGCTCTCCTCCTCCTGCCGCCGCTCCCCTGCCCCATCTGCTCGCTTGGAAGGCTTCCCGCAGCTGGGGGGGGCTGGCGGCGCATGGGGTCCCTCGGCATGGATGGCATCCACCCCCCGCTGCTGTGCCCGCGCAGAGGGGTCACCCCTTGGTACCAGTAGGGCTCCCAGGGGCAGCACTGGCGCCTCAAGGACGCACTTGATCCATGAGGATGTCGCCCACATGAAGCCCTCTCCATCTGCCCGCCTTCCCCATGTGCTCCAGCATCCCAAAGTTTCTCTCCCATGAGACACGTTTTGGGGCTAGCACCGGGAATGCCAGCCGGGCTGCGTGCGCCCCGGCACGGGGGATGACGCAGATGGCATTGGCGCATCCCACGGGGACTGGGGTTTCCAAACCTCTCAAGAGGGTCCTGGGAAATCCCCCTGCAATGTGCCCTGGCAGCACCGGGAGGGAGCTGCCATGCCAGAGCTGGCCATGAGCCACAGTTTTCACCAGCCACCTTAATCCATCATTATCTGGGCACATTTCGGATCCTTGCCAAGAGCAAGGTGGGAAGGGGGGGTGTAAGCATGCTTTCCCTATTCCCCTGCCATCCTTTTTGCTGCCTGTGTGTAATTAACAGAGTAATTAAAAACAGGATGAGTTAATTGGTATTCATTTATGTGGCAGATGTTTTTAATTGAGATACGAAACAATTTACCTGTTTACATAAACAATAGCAAATGAAGGCTTGTAAAACAGAGAGGGCACTTTTTTTTTTGGCTTTTTTGTTGTTGTTTCGAGGAAAATCAAACCTATCCCATCCCCCCCCCGCCCCTGGCCACGCCAGCTCAGGGAGAGCAGGAGCTGCTGGCACTGCCTTAGTGGCACTGAGCCAGCTGTTTTGGGTCCATGGATGGCTTGTTTTGGCTTGAGAAACAGGATTTTGGGGCTTGGGGTATGGAGAGCCTGGCTGTGGGTGCTGATGTCCCATGTGGAGCTGTCACTACCACACTGCAGGAGGTGGAAGGAGAGAGGGATCATGGTCCCTGTTGGGAGTTGATGTCCTGGAGCCAGGGGAGAGTGTTGCCCATGGTGCCCCCCATGGCAGCACTGACATTCCTGGGATGCGGGTGCAGGCAGTGTGGCCAGGGGCTGCTCAGAGAGCAAAGCAAATTGGGGTGTATCCAAGCATGGGGAATCCTGCTTTACCCCAGAATTGGGTGGGTGGGAAGTGTCCCAGTGGGCCAGTGGCATGGGACATGTCCCAGGACGCCTGTGGGAAAGGTGAGGATGACCTGCCGGGGCTCTCCAGGACTGGTTGAATCTGGGTTCACTTACAAGTGCGACAGAGAGTTTAATTAATTGGATTTACTTTTAAAGTCAGTTTTATTTGTGCTGGTGAGTGCTGGGGTGTGGATCACTCTCTGCTAGCCCCCCTAAAATGAATATATTTGACACTGTGGTGATGGGTTGGCAGCAACTCTCCAGCATCATCACAGGATCATGGAATCGTTTGAGTTGGAAAGGACCTTAAGCTCATCTCATTCCACTCCCTGCCATGGGCAGGGACACCTTCCACTGGACCAGGTTGCTCCAAGCCCCATCCAGCCTGGCCTTAGACACTTTCAGTGATGGGACAGCCACAACTTTTCTGGGCAACCTGTGCCAGGGCCTCCCCATCCTCACAGGGAACAATTTCTTCCCAATATCCAAACCCTCCCTCTGTCAGCATCCCACAGCTGCTCCCCTCCTCTCTCCCCCTCCACAGGCAACTGGGGTTAAGCCACCTCCAAGGTGGCTGCTGTCACCTGCCCCCATCATTACCATGGCCCAGGGAGGGGATCAGGAGGGAGATGAGGATGCCCTGAGTTACCACCAGCTCTGCCGGGCTGGTGCACATGGCCAGCGCTGCTGCCTGGCTGCCGGCACTACTCGCTTCCTAACCTGCTCCAGCTGGGACAGCTCGGTCCCTGCAGTCTTACTGGGGAGTTGTTCTTGGCCCTGGTGGCTGCGGCAGCTGAGAAGCAGGAATGCTTCCCTGCCTTTGTTTCAGAGGCAGCCTGGTTTGGGGAGATGTCGCCTCCAGCATCTGGATTTCATTTGTGGCCATTTGGAGAGCATGAAGGATGCTGGGCGCTGAATTCCCTTTAACCCCTTCCTTGCCCAGGCAGCTTTACCTGGTCCAGGAGGGCTACAGGGAGCCAGAGATTTGCAGTGGCCACGTCCAAGGCAGTTCTCTGCCTGCTCCGTCCCCAGGGAGTAGGAGAGGATAGCAGCCAGCCTGAGTGCTCCACAGTCATTGGGCTCACCCTCAGCTGGCACATCCCATGTGCTGCCTGGGAAGGACAGAACTCGGGACTGGGACACTGCTTGTGGTGGGATGGGCTCCCTGGGGCTGTGGGAAACAGCAGATGCCAAGCTGGGATGGCTGCCAGTCCCATCCCTCAGGCACTGCTCCTGTCCCTCAGGCTCCAGCCTGCAGGATCCCGTGCATTGTGCCCTCTGGAATGTTTGGCTGCATGTTGGTGCCCACCGGCTGTGTGACAGTGTCACCCCAGCAGGGGCCTTGCCCGGGTCAGTGCCAGGGGTTACACCCTGCAGTGGGACAAATGGGGGGCTTGGGGTCACCAGGGGTGTGTGGGGATCCGGCATCCACTGGCCCTGGGAGGCAGGGTGGGAACACTCGCTCCCGCCAGCTGAGGAGAAAATACTAATCCTTTTATTTTTATATTATTACTTATTCATCTGGGCTGCACAGACCTAATGGAAACCAGATGGAGGAAAACAGACACGGCCCCAAGCGGCTGGGACAAATTACCCCAAAGAGAGAAAAAAATAGAGGGAAAAAAAACTCCAGTGGAGTTTGAGTTGTATTGGGGAATCGCTGTTTGGAGGAAATGATGGGAAACTGCATTTTGCCCCCCAAAACTTCCTTTGCCCCCATGGAGCTCATCCCATCCTGCAAAGGACCTGGGTTAGTGGTACAGCTGTGGTTGGATCCTGTGGGCATCCCAGGCTCTTTGTCCCATTGGATTTGAGACCATTCCTGTGCCTGCACAGCCGTGTTTGGGTTGCAGACGTCTAGGGGAAAATTTATAACTCAGAGAAAAAAGGAAAACACAAGAAAAAACAGAACCAGACCTCATTTCCCTAAGTGCTTGCTGAGCTTCATGGAAACTTTCCTCCTGATGGGAAGCTGTGGAAAAGCTGTGTTGGTGCCAGAATGAGTGTATCCATGTTTTGCCCTCGGTGTGGCCATGTGTATGGAGCCAGGGCAGTGAGGGGGATGAGGGTCAGGGTGGGGATGCAGGTAGGGATGGGGTTGCAGGCAGGGACTATGCTGGGAATGTGACAGGAACAGGGATGCAGACAGGGATGCAGGCAAGGATTGTGTGGGATCAAGGTGCTGCAGCTATGCAGATGCAGGCACCTAGACAGGGTCGTGCTCTGTGCCCTGAGTGTGCCCACAACTCAACCTCTGCTGTCGGGGCTGAATCCTGCTCTGCTGAGGGTCAGAGAGAGCCTGGAAGGCTGGAGGAGCTTTGCCCAGAGATAGGCATTGCCACGAAAAGGAAAACAAAAGGTGTTTTTCAAAACAAACCATTTATTCTGGCAGGCTGTGTAAAGAAACTGACATTTTAAGGGAGGGATGCTGTGTGATCTTAGGGTTTCTCCTGTGGCTGGAGAGGGAGAAGGGAGTGAGGAACAGAAAACTGGGGAACACACATCCAGGTTTTGCAGGATTAAGGTGTGCCATGGAGAGGGAGGGATATCCATGGTGCTGTAACCATCTAGAAGGAGGCTGTTGGTGCATGATGGTAACCACGAGAGATTTTGGCTCTTACCACCACTTCTCCCATCTCCTGGTCCTCCACATGGCGCCGGCTACGGCACAACCCCGATAGCATCTTGCTTGGGATGAGGCCCTGGTTTTATTTAGCCCGGACAATGTGCTCTTGCTGGGTTCAATTAATCTCCCCACAGTTGCCGTGGATTAAGGATGCATATTAGATTAGTGTTTATCAGCCGTGCCGGGGCGCAGCGGGGACCCCGCAGCCGGGTGGCTGTGGCTGTGGCGGCCGCTTCCATCTTTGGCTGGAGCTGGCGGCGGCTCGGGCGCAGTGACAGATCACCGCAGCTGCCAGCACTTGTGGCCACCCGTCACTGCCTGGCGTGGCAGCCGCGGGGCCGAAACCTTGCACCGGGGCCACGCAAGCCAGAGGGGATGGTGCTGGCATGATTCCCCAGGGGATGCCGCTGCTGGGTGTTACTTGGGGTTGGACGCTCAGTGAGGTGAGAGGGAGGCAGCGATGCTGGGGATAGCCCAGTGGGGTGATGGCAGGGAGCCCTGCCCTCCCTGGATTGTGGGATCTGGTGTCTCACAGGGCCCCTCAGGGCTGTGGGAGGACAGTCACTAGTGGGTCGATGTCATGATGTGTGGGTTGTGCCATCGCTGCTGCCAGTGAGCACAGGTCGCAGTGATCCCAGGATCCCTGACTGGGATTGAGGCAGCCAGGAGTTAGCGGGCAGCTGGGAATTCCTGAAATGTGGGCAGGAGAGTGCTGTGATGTGGCAGTGATGGCTTTGCAGGGACACACTCAGGCTGTGCCCTGAGCTTGGGGCAGGGCTGGTGCCCTGACCTGTCCCCACCACCCTGCATCCCTGCACAGGGCACTGTCCCCACCACTGTGCACAGGACAGGAGGTCCATCACCATCCCCACCACGCTGCTGGCACACAGGACACCAGGCACTGTCCTTGTTGCCTGAGCTGTGCCATCCTACGCCGGGAGTGGACATGCCGAGGCCAGCCCAAAGTCCCTGAGTGTCCCCTCTGCCCCTGTTTGCAGGGAATCCCGGCACACGCTGCTCACCACCCATGCCCTCTCCCTGCAGATAACGAGGAGACGCGGCCGCCACCATGCCTGACTCACCGGCCGACGTGAAGACGCAGTCCAGGTCCACGCCGCCCGCCATGCCCCCGCCGCCGCCCGCCGTCACCCAGGGAGCCACGCGCCACCCCTCCTTCACGCCAAACACCAGTGAGTATGGGCTGGGGACGGGGTGCTAGGCTGGGAGGCTGCCCAGCCCCCCTCACCTCCGCGTCATATGCTGCACCCGGGACCAGCAGTGTCCCCAGAGCCCGGCACGGTGCTGGCCGTGATGTGGGGTGGCATCACCTGTCCTCACGCTGGAGAAGGTCCTTGGGCTGCACCCCCCAAGCCATGGCTCATGCATGTGCCTATGGGGAATATCACAGCACTGCCCATGGCCAGCAGTGTCCTGAGAGGTGTTTGGGGACAGGGATATCCTGGTCTCCTGCCATGCGGTGATCAAATCCTGGCACAGAGCAGCTCGTGGCTGGAGGATGCTGTGGGTTGAGGGAGTCCCTGCGGATCGGAGTTGTCCCCATTTTGCGTTCCAGGCACGTGGGGACCCACCTGCCCATCTGTGTGTGGCACCCAGTGGTGGTAGGGTGGTGTCATGGCCAGCCATGGTGACAGGGACTTCCTTGCCCTGCCCAGGCTATGGCATGGTGGCATTTAGGGACTCCAGGTCGGAGTCTCAGTCTCTGTAGTTGAACTGGGAGAACCCCAACGCGGTGGCTGCACAAGTGGTACATGGGGTCATTGCACACCCTCAGGGATTGGTCCCTGTGCTGGTGTCACCATCCTGGAACATGAGTGGACAATGGACATGCCAGGCAGGATCCAGGCAGGCAGGGGACAAGGCTGGTCCCCTTGGCAGGAGTGGCAGTGGCCATCATCAGTGGCTGCTCCAGCTCCATCAAGATGTATCCTGGGTACACACGTGTTGCAAGGGTTTTGCTCGTAGCTGTTTCTTGCTTAGAAAAATCAAAGTGGGGAAGAAAATACACTAAAACAACCCCTGATATGCAGCCCCCTGACAACTGCTGCCCCCCACCTGTGCTCCTGGACAGACTCTAGAAATCAGCTTGTGCTTGGCTGCGCTAGGAAGGGTTTTGGTTTTCAATCCCGGTCCTGTGGCAGATGTGGCAGCCCAGGTCTTGTTGGATCTGGCACGTGGGGCCAGGGGTGCAGGCAAGTCTCTCCGTCGGGGATTGGCCCAGAGTAGGATTCAGGACACAGGATCAGGCAGCCTCTCTGCCACAGCTTGGAGCACTATGGCATTTCGGTTGTTCTTGGTTTCAGGGACCTCATTTGGTCCACAGAATGGGGGGACTGTGTCAGGCAGCTGAGCATCCATCCTGTGAACCCTCCCTGTGGCTGCAGTGGGATGCAGGGACCTGGGTCTGTTGCAGATTCAGGTGGCTTTGCCCAGGGCACATGTGCCCATGCTGTGCCCACACCGTGCCCACTGTGAGGAGCATTTCATGCAAGGGCCACCCGGCCGAGAGCTGCCCCCTCTGCTCTCTCATCATAGCGTGTTTTATTTTGCTTGCAGATCGAGACGCTGGCCCTCCGACGTTTCTGCCTCGCGGCCGTTTTCATGGTTGCTTGAAATGGTCGATGGTCTGTCTTTGTAAGTAAAATGAAACACCCGCTCTCATGAGAGACCCGAGCGCAGCCACAGCCTGCCCTGGACGGCACAGGGTCCCTTGGGGGGCACAGGGCTTGGACGGGGGTGCTCCCCGTTGCCAGCCCCTCGCCCTACCCCAGCAGGTCACGGGGATGGGAACCCCAACCCCATCCCGGCCCAGGGACATGTGTGGTGTCCAACTTAGTAACACACCTGTCGCGGGAATAAAAGCAGTTGTGGCCACCGGGTTATTTTTGGCACCTCTTTAGCGGGCGGCGGGCGCTGCCTGGCCGGAGAGCGAGCGGGAGCCCCCCAGAGCAGGCAGGGCTGGTGGGCAGCACAGCACCCCAAGGTTAGTGCCATCCCAGGTGCCTGGAGTGTGCGGGGAGAGGCGCGTGCATGCCGGGAGCTGTGGGGCGACGTGCTCGGGAGAAGGGGTGACATGTTGTCACCCACACTGGCTGTGGAAAGGTCCCTGTGCTCGTGGGGGGCTGGTGCAGGAGACAGGGGTCTGTCATGCTGCAGGTTGGCACCCCAAAATGTCCCCCCTGGGTCGCCTGAAATGGGGTGTTCCAGGCAGCTCCCATTCTTCCTGCCTGGGCAGCAGGGACAGAGGTGCCAGCGTGCTGCAAGCCAGTCTGGTCTCTGTGGGAAATAGGTCATGGATTCTCTCTGGGAGTGCTGAGCAGCTCCCAGAGGGACAGGATGGAGCCCCTTCTCTTGGCTGCCTTGACCGTCGAGAAGCTGGATCAGTCTTTCACCCTGTGGGGATGCACTTCATCCCCTCCTTCCCTCCTTCCCTCTCTCCAGCCCCCACAGCACTGGGGACCAGTCCAGGATGTGGCCCCAGGGATGCAGCAGCATTCCAAAGCCTTCCAGGGGATGCCAACCCAGTATTACCCAGCAGGATCCTCTGGGCGTCCCATCCCAGCCTTGTCTCCACAGTGCCAGGGCACAACTACCTGCTCTGACCTCCCATTCCCTTTCTCCTCAGTGATGAATGGGAGCAGCCACTCACCGACTGCCATCAATGGAGCTCCGTCCACCCCCAACGGGTTCAGCAACGGTCCGGCCACCTCCTCCAGCGCCTCCCTCTCCACCCACCAGCTCCCGCCAGCCTGTGGCGCCCGGCAGCTCTCCAAGCTCAAGCGCTTCCTCACCACACTCCAGCAGTTTGGGAACGACATCTCCCCTGAGATCGGGGAGCGGGTGCGCACCCTCGTCCTAGGGCTCGTGGTACGTCTGCTGGGTCGGCCTTGGGGTCCCCCATCATCCAGGGATCCTGTGTTTTCCTTTTGGGATGCAGATGTTGCTGAAAGGGAAAGAGGGGCGTGGAGTGACCTAAATCCGTGAAAAATGGGTGTTGTTTTCCTGGCATCTCCTGGGATCTGCACAGCACGGTGCAGGGTTGGGTCCTGGCTGCTGGCATTGCCAGCAAAGCCTTCAGTATGGTTTTCCCTTGAGAGTGGATTTTCCATGAGCATGGCAGAGGAGGAGGAATGGGGGAGAAACAGCCAAGCATCCCTCAGGAGTGCAGGGCAGGCGAGGGGCTATGCCAGGGATGCTGAGCCCAGGCTGTCCCCACAGAACTCCACCCTAACCATCGAGGAGTTTCATGCCAAGCTCCAAGAGGCCACCAACTTCCCGCTGCGACCCTTCGTCATCCCCTTCCTCAAGGTGAGTTCCCCAGCCTGGGCATGGTGAGATTCATGGCAGCATTCCAGTACAGGGGATTTTGGGGTGACTTCGAGGTCAGGGCAGGCAGCTGCCTATGGGGCTGCCCGTGTCCCCCCAGGCACACGTGTCCCCCCACACGTGTGGAGTCACACGGGGCTGGGGCTGGTTGCAATAAACCAGAGGTCGACCCAGCTGGTTGCCATTTGAAATTCATTAAAAATACCTTTTTTTTTTTTATTTGCCTTTTAATGTCGTGCTGCTTCTGCACTGTCACCATGCTCCGGGGAGTTCACCAGGCACTGGCACGCCTGGCACCACCAGCACTGCAGGCAGATGTTCAAGCCCGGCATCACCTGTCCCTCATTAGCAAAGGAATAACTAAAAAGTGCAAAAGCAGCCCCTTTTCCACCTCTGCATCCCAGCCCCCCTGGAGCGGAGGTTGGTGCTCACCACAGGAATCTGCCGCAGAGCTGCCGGAGTCATTTGCTCCAGGCTGAGCCGGGGGGACAGCGGAGCTCTTTTTCCCTCCTGCCCAGTTTGCAGGGGTTTTGGGATCTGCGGGAGCAAGGAATGTTGCACCCCCAGGTCCCAGTGGACACTGGTGGCCCTGTGGCTCCGGGCGGTCTGGGAGCCATCCCACTGTCCCGCTGCCAAGAACGCAGCGGCCATGCCGGCCGCCCTGGCACCCCGCTCCCAGCTGTTCCCACCACCCGTTCCAGATGTTTCTCATTATCCTAACTGCAACCAGCCGGGCTCGGCATGCTTCCCAGACTTGCTGTTTTTGTGGGATTGCTCCCTCCCAGCCGGGAAAGGGAAGGGGAGGCAGGGTCCAGCCCTGCTCACTGCAGTGTGCATCTCCGGCTCGAGCGCTAACGTGTCCCACAGATGGGATTTGGCTGTGGATCAGCCGCCTAAGGAGAAATCCAGGGCTGGCAGCCAGAGCACCAGGCAAAAGGGGTCTCTGCTGCTTAGTTCCTGCTGCTCCACATGATCCTGGGGCTGCAGCGCTGGGGGGAACACAGTGGGTGGGTGGGACGGGAGTTCACAGCTGATCCTCACACCCCGTGGGTGCCAGATGGGCTGGGGCTCCCAGAAGTGCAGCCCCCAGGGTGACAGTCACGGGGACAGGGTGGCTGAGGTGGCCGAGGGAACGATGTTCTGCAGCTCCTGCCAGGATGCAGAAGGGCTCTGTCAAAGCTGTGCCCGTGCCAGCACATGACCAAACACTGTGGAGTGCTACACATGTGTCCCCTAAAAGCCCAGATGATTCCTGGGCATCCCAAGGCTGTCGTCTGGGGGTGGTGAGCAGGACCCCAAAGGCAAGGTAGCTGCCTGCCCCACATCCCCTGCCCATGGCAGGCTTGGGGCACAGCCGGGCTGCACCGGGGGGGCTTCGGGTCCATGGACTGGACTATCATCCCCCTCACAGGCCAACCTGCCGCTGCTGCAGCGGGAGCTGCTGCACTGTGCCCGCATGGCCAAGCAGACCCCGGCCCAGTACCTGGCCCAGCATGAGCAGCTGCTACTGGACGCCAACGCCTCCTCTCCCATCGACTCCTCCGAGCTGCTCCTGGAGGTGGGCGAGAGCGGCAAGAGGAGGACGCCAGACAGGTGCAGACCGGGGGCATCGTGGGGGATTGTTCAGGGTCACATCCCTGAAAAGGGGAGGTTGATCCCCTCTGGTGGTGGGCACCGGGTGGGGACCAACTTCCTCTCCTCTGCCCAGGACCAAAGAGAACGGTTTGGACCGAGACCCCCTGCACCCCGAGCACCTCAGCAAGCGGCCGTGCACCATGAGCCCGGCGCAGCGCTACAGCCCCAGCAATGGGCTGAGCCACCCCCCGAACGGGCTGGGGCACCCCCCCGCTGGCCCCCCCCTGCCCCAGCACTACCGCCTGGAGGACATGGCCATGGCACACCACTACCGCGACGCCTACCGGCACCCTGACCCCCGGGAGCTCCGTGAGCGCCAGCGGCCCACCGGTGAGCTGGGGCATCCCTCCGTGCACTGAGGGGTGAACAGGGGGTTGGGACTCCCCTGAAGGCACATGAGTGCTGCCAGGAGCTGATTCCCACCCCACTCTTGCCTTGCAGCCATGCACGGGACACGGCAGGAGGAGGTAATCGACCACCGGCTCACTGACCGGGAGTGGGCAGAGGAGTGGAAACACCTCAACAATGTACGTAGTGCCCCCCTTGCCCCATCCCATGTGTGTGCACGCCTCCATTTTGCCCTCCATCCTCACTGTGTCCCCTCGAGGGCTTTTCTTCTGAGCATCCTCTGCTCCCTGGTGCTGGCACAGCCTAGCATAGCCAAAACTCCCCACCTCGTGCCAAGCACTGCAGCCCCCCAGCTGCTTGCAGCAGAGTCCCCCCCACCACCAACCCTGATATTGCCCCCCCCAGCTGCTGAACTGCATCATGGACATGGTGGAGAAGACGAGGCGGTCGCTGACGGTGCTGCGGCGGTGCCAGGAGGCCGATCGTGAGGAGCTCAACCACTGGATCCGGCGCTACAGCGACGCTGAGGACATGAAGAAAGGCAGCCCCCCCTCTGCACGCCCCCACAACAGCTCCTCCACCCCCGAGGCACCCCAGTTAGGTATTGACCCCTGGTGCCATGGGCCCCATGCCGTTCTCCTGGGAGTCCGGCGCTGCTGGTGGGTGGGTTCCAAGAGGACAGCATCTCCTAATGGCATCCCCTGTCCCCTTCGCAGACGCTCACCGGGAATTCGCACCACGGCCCCTCTCCGGTTACATGCCAGAGGAGATCTGGAGGAAGGCTGGTGAGTGTGGGGTGGGCACCAGCACCCATCAGTGTGCTGAGCTGGCAGGGTCTCTGCCCTAGTTCACCACATTGGGGTGGCTGCCGCACTGGAGGAATTTGGGATGAGTTTGCGGGGAGGGGGGATGCAGCTGCAGAGGGGGACGCGCGGAGCTGGGGCACCGGCACACCCCAGCCACGCTCGGCTGGTGCCTTCCAGAAGAAGCTGTGAATGAGGTGAAGCGCCAGGCCATGTCCGAGCTGCAGAAGGCCGTGTCGGATGCCGAGCGCAAAGCCCACGAGCTGATCACGACGGAGCGGGCCAAGATGGAGCGTGCCCTGGCCGAGGCCAAGCGCCAGGCGTCCGAGGATGCCCTGACCGTCATCAACCAGCAGGAGGACTCGAGCGAGGTAGGGCACTGGGGGGCCAGGGGACGGGTTGGTGGTAGCGCAGGTGTGTGGGACCTACCTGCTCCTCTTGCAATTGAGTTTGCAGCATCTGGATGTGAGCGTGGGAATGGGGGACTGCAGCAACACTGCAGGATGGGGAGGAGAGGGAAGTTCTTGCACCAAGATGGGGACAGGGTGTGTGGTCCATGATGGGGTGTGTGGTCCGTGATGGGGCACATGGTCCTGGATGGAGGTGCATGGTCCTGGATGGGGATGCACAGCCTAGGGATGGGGATGTACAGTCCAGTATGGGGGAACCTGGTTTAGAATAGGGCAGCACAGTCAGGGATGGGGGTGCATGGTCCAGGATGATGTGCATGGTTTGGGATGTGGGTGCATGATCCATGTTGGGGTGCATGGTCTGGGATGTAGATGCAGGGTCTGGGATGGACGAGTATGGTCTGGGATGTGGGTGCACAGTCTGGAATGGAGGTGCATGATTTGGAATGGGATCCAGAATGATGTGTGTGGTCTGGGATGTTGTGCATCGTCCAGGACAGGGAAGTATGGTTCAAGATGGGGGGACCTGGTCCAGGGTATGGGAGTACAGTCCAGAATCAGTGTGCCTGGCTTGGTAGGGGGATACACAGTCTGGGATGGATGCACACAGTCTGGAATGATGTGCATAGTCTGTGGTGGGAATGCACAGTACAGGATGATGTACATGGTCCAGGATAGGGGTGCACAGTCTGAGATGGAGGTGCCTGGTCTGGTATGGGAATGCGCAGTCAAGGATGATGGAATGCATGGTCTGGGATGATGGAGTGCCTGTTCCAGGGTGAGGGTGCACAGTCTGTCATGGGGGTGCAGGATCCAGAGCTGAGGTTTGGTTTCCCCTTCCTGCAGAGCTGCTGGAACTGTGGGCGCAAGGCGAGCGAGACCTGCAGCGGCTGCAACACGGCCCGGTACTGCGGCTCCTTCTGCCAGCACAAGGATTGGGAGAAGCACCACCACGTCTGTGGGCAGACTCTGCAGGGGCTGCCGGGCCCCGCCACCCCCTCCGCAGGCGTGGGGCTGCCCCCCGGGCCGGGCCAGCCCGACGGGGTGCCCACCATGGCCAGCAGCCCCAGCGAGGCAGGGTCGGTGGCCGCTTCCCGCGCCGGCACTCCGGCCACCCCGGCCCCGCTGGACAGCGCATCCCGCTGAGCCCCCCGGACTGCCCCGCTCCCGCTGCTCTGCAAGAGCCACGGACTGCACTCAGTGCGATTTCCTCAGCTACCTGACTCGTGTGACCTCCGAAACGACCTCTCTAGCTCTCACAAATAATCCTCACGGATCCTCAAACTGGGCTTTAAGTGGAGTTAAGGCAAATACCGGTCTCTGTTCTCTCTTCAGTCTTTGTTTCGGCTTTTTTTGGTTGGTTTTCTCTCGGTTGGGGGATTGTGGTTTGGGATTTTAGGGTTTTTTTTGTTTTTTTTTCCTTTTTTGCTTTCTGGATGAGGGATTTGTCTCCAGACTCACCACGCAGTGGCTGGGAGAGACCAGCCCGCTCACATCCCGCATCGGCACTGCCGAGCAGCTCGCTTGGAGGAGGAAAGAACCTTCCTTTCTTCGTCTCTCTTCCTTTTTTTTTCTTTTTATCTTTTTTTTTTGTAAAAAAAAATAAAGAAAATAAAAAAGAAAACGTCGGACTCTTTGGCTTTAAGTAAGAAATTGTATAAAAGAAAAAAAAAAAGAAAAAAAAAAAGGAAAATCCAAAAACCAGACGACGCGTGACGGACGCTCACCTGTAACTACCTTGCTAGCTAGCCAAGAACAGACCAGACTCACCTCTGCTCCAAAGGAAATCCAAAACCAAGGAAGATCCAAACGTCTCTCCACTGCCAAAGTTCGTTTCATTCTGTTGTCGTTTCCTTCCCCTCCCCGCAAGGATGGATGGACACGCCCCTGGGGGCTTTAAAGAGTTTCTATTAAAATAAAGCAAAAAAAAAAAAAAAAGGTGTTTTTTAAATAAAACCCCAGCCCTCAAGGTGTGGGAGGGGGAGATGGGGCTGAGAACCGCCCGGGTGGGCGCAGCCGGAGCCGGCACGTCTCTACCTCTGCCCGCCGCCGCCCTGGAAAAGGAGAATAAAAAATGAGAATAATTTAAAAAAAGAGAATAATAAAAAAAAAAGAATTGAAAAGAGATTAAAAGACAGATTTTCTTTTTCTCCCTCCCTGAAGCTGTCGGGGGCCACCCACAGCTGGACCCCCATCCCTTTGCTGCCGGGCTGCTCCCACACCCCACGTTGGATTTGTTTCACAAGGATTTTTAAGAGGAAAAGGAAAAGGAAAAAAGGAAAAGGCAAAGGAACACTGCCTCCTTCCTGGCCGAGGAGGCAGCCAAGACAATATTGATTATTTTGGGATTCTTGCCTCGCTGGAGCAGCGCAGAGGACAGGAGTGCAATACGGAAAGTCCGGCGGCTCCAAGCGGAGGCAGCGGTGCTGTGCGCTAATGTGAATGTAAATAGTGTTTTGCAGAGGTCCAAAAAATGAATAATAATGATGATAGTGATAATAATAAGAGACTTTTGCCAAATAAAGGATGAGGAGAAGGTGAGGGGGCTGTGGCACTGTCCGGAGCGAGCCGGAGGCCTGGAATCAAAAGGAGCTGTAGTTTTTCCGCATTTACAAAACCCATCCTATGTGTTTTCTGTAGGGGAGGAAGAGGAGGGAAGGGCTGGGGCTGGATTAGTTTTGTTGCCAGTCACCCTGGGCTGGGCCAGGCCACTGCAGAGCTTGGTGCGTGGGACACCCCAAGGTGATGTCACCGGCCCTGTGCCACCAGCCCTGTGCCACCAGCACCGAGACCTGCTGGGGGTTTCTCTGCACCCCAAGACTTTGGTGCATCCCCTGGGAGGGTTCTGTGTGCTCCAAGAACTTGGTGTGTCACCTTGAATGAGTTCTGTGCACCTCAAGGTCTTGGTGCATCCCCCTGGGAGGGTTCTATGCACCCCAAGATCTTGGTGCATCTCCCCAAAGGGCTTCTATACGCCCCAGGGTCTCACTGTATCCCCCAGGGGATTTCTGTGCACCCCAAGATCTTGGTGCATCACCTTGGATGAGTTCTGTGCACCCCAAGACCTTGGTGCATCCCCCTAGCAGGGTTTTGTGAACCCCAAGGTCTTGGTGCACCCCTGCAGGGAGATTCTCTGCACACCAGGACCTTGGTGCATCTCCCTAAGGGTTCTGTGCACCTCAAGGTCTTGGCACGCCCCCTGGGGAGGCTTCTGTGCACCCTGAGACCTTGGTGCACCCCCTGGGTGGCTTCTGTGCACCCCAACACTGGGAGCTTTGCCAATTGCCCCTCCAGTGACCACTTTATTTATGGTGTGACATATGTAATATTGTCTATTTTTCTTACGTTTCCTGAGAAGAGGTAATATATAAGAGTATTGCAGATGCCCCTGCTCACCTGGGTATCTGTCCCGTCCCATCCCTGCCCTCTCCCCCGCGTGTCTCCGCCGGGGCTCTGCCTCTCTACCTCCACCTCGCCGGGAAACCGCGGGTGAGAGCATTTCCACAGGGACTGCTCTCATTTCCACTCCCTGCTGTTTTGCTCTTTTTTTAATTATTATGTTTTTTTCTTTTCTTTTCTTTTCTTTTTTTTTTTGTTTTTAATAAGAATAAAACTACCCTACAGAACCTTGCATTGAAACCAAAAGCTGAGGGAGGGCGGGAGGGGACGGCAGCGACGGGTGGCGCGGCGTCAGCAGGCGTCCAAACCAGAACGACAGCTTTAAATGTGATATTTCCCAAAAAATTTCGTCCTCCTGAGGGAGGATGGTGCGGCCACGGGGCCAGGGCAATGCTGTGGTGGTGCTGGTCAGGGCGATGGGTGCTTTCCTGGGGTTTTACTCCAAACTGGTGTTGTAGGGGTGTGCAGGGGCCCAAGGGACGTGTGCCACATGCTGTGCCCCAGCCGTGTCCTTTGGTGGCTTTGTGGCATCTGGGAGGTGGCAGGATGGTGCTGGCACAGCCTGGCACAGCCTGGCTGGGGCAGGGACACCCTGGTGGTTGTGGGGCAGCGTGGGGACACGAGGTGCCACAGTGGCTGGGCCAGACCAGGTCCCCATGGCTGCCCACAGCTCTGGGGTTTCCTGCCCCCATCACGGCTGGTGAGGGGACATAGGGACAGCATGTCCCAGGTCCGTGTCCCCACAGGGAGGCAGAGCCCTGGTCACCAGGTGCTGGCCATAGCACCAGGCTGGAGGAGGTGGCAGGAGAGATGTGGCTCTCCAGTGCCAAGTGGGGCATTGGGGTCCCATCTCCAGCCCCTTCCTCACATTCCCAACTCGAAATTCCAGCTGAAACCAAAGTGCCACATCCCAGCAAGGCTGGACATCCCGGAGTGGGGGTCCCACACCTGGGCTTTGCTCCATCACTGTCAGAGCCCTTCAAACCCTCCCCAAGCATCTCCTCCTCCTCTGGAGGCTGCTGTAATCCCCTCCTTTTTCTTTGGGGTACCCCTCTGGATCCCAGTAGGTTTGATATCAGGGACAAGATGCCACCGTGTTCCCAGGCCCTAGGTAGAGTGATGGGGTGTCTCCACTGCCATGGCAGCCCCGGGGGCTCCTCTGATGCCACCAAAAGCCACGGCCCCCGGAGGGAGGTGTGGTGCCCGTGTCCTCCCTCCCTCCCGGCTGCGGGCAGCACCCATTCCCTGGTCCCGTGCAGCCCTGCCTGTGTTACCCAGCCAGCCCTGGGGACGGGGGCACTGGGGCACAGGAGTCCCTGGAGGGCTGGAAACCAGAGCCAGGCGTGGGCTTTGGGGGCCAGCCCTGAGAGATGACGTGGTAGGACTTTCCTTCGGCATGCTGTCCCCCCCCTTGCTGTTCCCTGCTTTCTCTAAGTGTACTGTATGTTTGACCTGTGAAAGATGTAAACTTTATGATTCAGGTTATGTCTGTTCTTAACTCTGTATCTGTGTAATAAAGACAATTTAATATCAACTGGAGGCTCCATAGCCTGGGCTTGTGCTAGGTGCCCTCCCCTCCTGCTCCTGGCAACGCTCTGCACCTGGTGTCCCCAGCCCAGGGTTGGGGGGTTACTTACAGCCCCAGGGTCGGACACTGCAAAGGAGGGGTGTCCATGGTGGGAGGACTCAGGTGTGTCCCTAGGGAACCCAAAGGGATGTGTCCCCCCTTGGGATGCCTCGCTGCTCCCCCTGTGCTGGGACCTGGCTGCAGTCTCCAGCACCACCAGCGGGGTCGGTGGACTGGGAGGGTCGGGAGTGACTCCCCAGCCCCGGAGGGGCCATGCCTCCACCTGGGAACGTATGTCATCCCCAGGTGGAGGCCGCTGCCGCCCCCAGGTCTCGAACCCGCACCCTCCCTGTCCGGCGGGGCGGGGCCACCTCCCACGCGCTGCCGGCACGGGGCGGGGCCTGGCGCGCGCCGCGCTCTGATTGGCCGCTGATGTGTGAAAGTGGCGCCGGCGCCAGGGCCGCTCGTGGTGGAGGGAAATCCGCACGTGGGCGCAGGTTCCGCCGGCTCCGCGCAGCATGTTCGGCGGTCGGGCCAGGTGAGGCCGGGGGGGGGGGCTCTGGGACGGGCACAGCTCGGGGACAGCTGCTGAGGCTCTCTCGGGGTGGGGCAGGGTCGGCTTCGTGTGCATGGGTGGGAGAGCACTGTCCCTCTGTGAGCTCCTCGGGGGCTAGGAGGGTGTAGGTCTGCCTTTGCTGGAGGAGGCAGAGCTCCCTACTGCTCCCTCTGTGCAGCCTGAGAGTTCTGCTGGTGGCCATGTCCTGCCTTCTCTTTCCCTTCCCTGCCAGCTGGCTGGGGACTGTGCACCTGGGTTTTTGTCACTTGAGGGAAGGTGCTTCCAGTTCCCTTCTGTAGCCCTCCTGAGCTGGGAAGTGACTCAGTGTGAACTGAAGACCTTTTGGTTGCCCTCACTCCTGCAGTTTTGCAGTCTTGCTGCACGGCGAACAAGATGCATTAGTGTCATCTGTTCATCCTTCTGCTGAGAACACCCTTAGAGCCTTTGCCTGGCTGAGATTCTGCTTTAGCTTCCATGCTAAATGGCTGTTTGTTTGTTAAGTGCCTTTTTGCACCTTGTCCTGCCCAGTCCTTTCTTCCTGGACACTTCAGACATCTGGTGGCAACACCCACTGTCCCTGGAAGCAGAGGAGGTGTCCTGGGACGCGACAGGGATGGCAGCTTTGTGTAAGGCAGCAGATGACAACTCAGACCTGAGCCACCTGGAGGGGAACAGCAAGGAGGAGTTGGCTGCGCAGGACCCGGTGAGTGCCTGCCTGGTTGGGGAACCAGTTTTCCTTGGTGCTGGAAGGAAATGGGAAACTTTCTACACTTGAGATGTCCCTGCTTTGTGTGCTGCTCATGCCAGTCTTGGTTTGGGATTCAGGAGCTGGAGGCCATCAAAGCCAAACTGCAGGAGATTGAGAAGGAGGATGAGAAGCTGAAGGAGTTGCAGCTGGAAGCTGAGAGTCACCTGTTTATGAGCTCAGAGGCAGGTATGGGCTGTCCCTGTGTGCTGCTGTCCCCCCAGGGACACCTCTGGGGCAAGGAGCCAGAGCACATGGCTTTGCCTCTCTGGGCGCCTGGGACTGAGGGTGGGTGAGGGGGATCCAGGCATGGCATGGTGCTAATGCAGGTTATATCAGCTCTTACCTCCTACCTATGTGGGCCAAGATGCAATGAATTAATTTAATTACATTTAATTCAGGTAAATAATTGAGTTTAGCACCAACAGCCCCAGTAGAGGAGTCACTGAAGACAAAAGGGGCAAGGGCATGGAGGAGGAGGCAGCAGTGTGGGGATTTGAGTACACCTGGATGCGACCAGGGATCTGAGGGGCTTTGGAGTGTGGCAGCTCGGTGATGGCCATGCTGGGGGCAGACCTGGACAAACAGACAGACATCCCTCTGCTGCATGGCTCCTGCCACTCTATCCATGACAAAGCATCCCTCCTTTCCACAGGTCTCTTCCCAAAGACAGCTAAGGAGAAGGTGGAGGCTGACCAGCGATCCATCTACGTGGGCAATGTAAGTGGGAGCCCTGGAGCAGAGCACTTCCCGCTGCCATGTGTCCCAGATCCCTGGGTGAATGCTCCAGCCCTCCACCAAAGGCTGAGTTGTCCCATCCCAAATGTTCCTTCTCTGCCCAGCCCAGACTGGAAATGTGGCTCAGCCTCTGCCTGTGATTCTCATCCACTTGCAGATCCTCTGTTGCAAGCGTCAGCTCCCCAAAATACCCCTCTGGAAGCTGAGGGTTGTGTGGTGTTTCTTGTTCCCTCAAAATGGGGCTGGGCTCTCTTGGATTTGTGTTTCCAGGCTGGAGCACTCACTGGGAGGGTCTCCTGACCCTCAGGAAATGCTGGAGCTGTGGTGGTGAGGTGTGAGTGGGGCCAGCTGGGCCTTTTGCCTCACATGATGGGCTGTGAATCCAAGACCCATGAGCTGGGGGGCCTGGACTGTCGTTGCAGGTGGATTATGGGGGCACGGCAGAGGAGCTGGAATCTTACTTCAACAGCTGTGGGCAGATCAACCGGGTCACGATCCTCTGTGACAAGTTCTCAGGGCACCCCAAAGGGTCAGTGCTGTGTGCAGGGGTTGGGGGTCTCCAGGGTGTCCCTGGGGCTCTGCTCACCCTGTCCCCTCACAGGTATGCCTACATTGAGTTCGAGGAGAAGAGCTCTGTGAAGGCTGCAGTGGAGATGGATGAGAGCATCTTCAGGGGACGGGTCATTAAGGTAAGAGCTGGGTGAGGCCCCAGGGGCTGTGCCCACCCTCCCCTCCCAGCCCCAGGTGTGTTGGGCTGTGCTGAATCCCAGTGTGACAGCCCCTCCCTCCTTCCAGGTGCTTCCCAAGAGGACCAACATGCCCGGCATCAGCACCACTGACCGTGGGGGCTACCGGGGCCGCTACCAAGCTCGGTGGGGGGGCTACTATGGAGGGCAGCACCCCAGGATGCGAGGGAGGACGTACAGGTGAGTGGCTGAGCAGGGGGATTCCTTATGTATGGAGCAGGGTGTCCTTGGGATGGGGTTACCCCTTGCTCTGGCTGTGCTTAGTGTCCTGGCTTTGCACCTCCCACTGTGGCATGGATGGGGAGAATAAAGGCTCTGGAAGGAAGAAACACCTGGAAAAACCTGCTACTACCCCTCTGTCCCCGGAGGGATTTGGGGGGATGGTGGGTGTGCATTGCAGTCCCAGTCTTGACCAGTCCCAGAGCTGTGCCTGGCTTGGGGCTCCCCTGGTTTTGGGGGTGCAGTATGGGGTAGCTGGTGCAGAAGAGTGAATCCCAGCCTTTGGAGGGGTGAGGGAGCACGTGCCCTGTGCTTTAGGATGTTGTTTTTGTTCCTGTTTAGGGGTCGGGCAAGGCTGCTGCCTTGGTATTTTCCATACTAGAAAGGACTGGACTGCCCTGGTGATGCCAATGGGACTGAAACGAGATGGGATTGGGAGAGATTTAAAAATATGCCTACTCAAGCCAAAAAACAGATTAATTTAAAAAACGCCATCTGCCTGGCTGTGAGGATTTACTGGTGAGCCCTGTGCCAGGCTGTGGGAGGGAAGATGGAATCTGCTCCCTCCTGCCAGAATCCCAGGAGGGGCTCGTCTCACCTCAGCTCTGCTCAGGGGACTGCGTTTGCATCGAGAATAGGCTCATTCCAGAGAACACTGTCCTAGGAAGGAAAGAGCTCTCCCAGACCGTCAAGTCTCCTTCTCATCCCATGGAAAAAGGCTGCACTGGAGGGTTTGGTTTAGCTCCTGGCTGTCCAGGTGATCTCCACCCCACTGCTCAGCTGCGAAGCTCCCTCAGCTCTGCCAGCCCTTCCTACACCAGCTGAGTGCTGCCTTCTAAGAAGATCCTTAAGACCTTTCCAAAGACTGTTTTCTTCTCCAAATTAATGTCTTGGTTTGCAGCTCTAGCTCTGACTGCTGGGGAGCTTTTCCTTCAGCCCTGTGGTTTCCTGGTCTTGCTCTTGGAGCCTGTTGTGGTTTGGGTCTGGTTTTTTGCTTGCTGCCTTTGTACATCTAGGGCAGAGAAAAAAAATCCCTTGCTATTTCTCTGGAAGCCTCTGTATCTCTGGTAGTTAAACAAGACCTGGGTGTCACAAAACCCTTCCCCCTTTTTATTTTTGAAGTCAGCAACCCCCTCTTCCCTCCCTCCTGCTTTTATTCCAAAGCTACAAGGAACTGCCAATTTATCATTTGACTTTATTTCCAGCGGTAGCAGAGTCACAAAATCACCTCTGTTGTTTCAAATTTGGTCTGATTTTCCTCTTTATTCCCACCATCATTCCTGCTCTGGATTTGCATTGAGGATAGTGTGAGCCCAGCTGAGCTGGAGGATCGGGATCAAAGTGCACCACAGGGGGGACCAGGGAACAAGATTCTGGCTCTTCCCTTTCCTGCTGATTTTGTGTTTGAGTTCTGAAACCACTTGTTTTTAAAGGGAAAACTTTGTGTTAGAAGAGGCAGGGCTGGGAACACCAGCAGACAGTATTCCTGGAGGAAGTTCTGCATGGAAATGGGTTTTATTATGTAATTCTCCCACTAATCTTTCGGGATCCTTGGTTAGGATTCCTCTAACCCAGATGCAACAGATGCAACCAACTCCTAAAGCAGCTTTTCACAGCTCAGGGGGCATTGCCAGGCTAAAAATCCCACTGATTTTTTTTTTTTCCTTTAAGATCTCTAGATTTTTATTTTTTAAAGCTTGGGGCCTTAACTCTTCATGTTGTGTTGATTTTGTGCTCAGTGCTGCAGAGACTGACCTTGATTTGAGCTACCCTTAGGCTGACTATAAACCAGCTTTTTCTAGTGCTTCTGTTTGGCAGGTTTGTAAATTTTTGACACTTATTTTTTAATAAAAAAACTACTTTGTGGTGTTTGGACTGTTGTGGAAGAAGAAATGCAGAGCTGCTGTCTCTGCGTGAAAACAGTAAAGATTTTTAGATTAAAATATTTTGGGATAGCAGTGCACAGCTGTGCCCTGTGGAGGTAGTGGGAGAAGCTTGAATCTCCCCTGATTTGCCAGATTATTGTTGATTAAATGTACTTAAGTTCTGTTTGAGAAAGTATTGTAACTGTCACTTGTTTTCAAAATAAATGATCCTGCTGTGTGAACTTCATGTGCAGTTCTGGCTTTCTCCAGGCTCCCTGGATCCTCTGGAGCTGTGCAGCTCTATTTTTTTTAGCTGGTTTATGTATTTTTCACTGATGAGGTGCTTGAAGCACAGGCTCCTGCCTGTGAGGCATGAAAGGCTTGGAGTAGAAGTGTGTGAGAAGCACTAAGTAGCTGCTCAGTGCCAACTCCTGCTTGTATCACCTCGTAGTGATGGAAGAAGTTGGAATGCTTTTCCAGTCCAACTTGTGTTTTATTCCATATAAATACCTGCTATTGACTGGGGAGTCTTTAATTGGAGCAGCAGGGAGCTGCAGGGGAGGAGATGGTAGTAGAGATTAGTTTGGGATGAGCCACATAGTTGTGCAATCCTGATGGCTTAATCCCTTGGGTGGATTTATTCCAGCTGTACCTGTGCTGGGAATCACTGTGGAGTGTGCCTGGGCTGTCTGGATGAGGTGCAAGGTGAAAACAGCAAAAAGTGAGTCACCCAAAAATCATCCTGGGAAGGGAAGATCCCAGAATTGTTTGGGTTGGAAGGGACCTTTGAGCTCATCTTGTGCAACCTGGTCTAGTGGAAGGTGTCTCCGCCCATGGCAGGGGCGTGGGATGAGATAAGCTTTAAGGTCCTTTCCCACCCAAACAATTCCATGATTCTGTGAACAGTGAATTCTGTGCTATACTCGGGTTTGCTTGAGTACAAATCCATGCAAACTTTGCAGGTGTCAAGTTTATTTTACAGATTAAAATATTACACAGACTGAAGACAATATATACATCACTGCTCCTGTACAGGGGGGATGCTCCCAACAGTGGGATGGGAAGGCATTCAGCACACCTGCATCATCATGGAGTTCACCATATTATCAAAAGCCCTGGAGAAGGAAATAAACACAGATTATTAAAGGGAGCAGCTAGTTCTGCACAGCAGAGCTTTTGTAACACCAGAGTGTCTCTGCCTGGCTTTCCCTAAGCTGCACACATGGTTTTACTCTATAGCATGGTCTGTTGAGTAATTAATGACTTCTAGTTAAGCTGAGGTAAGGACAGGTCTTATCCTGGCTGCAGACCTGCCTCTGCAAAGTGTAAAAGTGGTTCTTGTCTAGGCCATAGAAACTCCCAATTCATTAAAATTCCTTGTGAGGTTACAATGAGAAATGGGAAGTTCTGGCCCTCCTCACACATGAGGAATTATATGTCCTGAATGCCTGTCCTACCAAAGGATAAACCCTGGACAAGTGCAGTTGTTTACTCTTTAACCTGCTCTACTTATCTGTATTTTAATACTCAGAACCATTAAAAGACCTCTAAGATCATCAAATCCAACCATTATTTAAGTTTTCTATGAGGCAGAAATGGCCCAAAACCAACATAGCTATTCTTATTTAGGCACTTAGAGCGAACACACCTGAACTGGTCGTGTTAAATCATAGGTACATTGAAAGTTCCAGAAAAGTGACAAAGACATAGGGATCAGTGTGGAAAACCCACTCACTTGGAATGGATCCGGTCCCCAGGGTTATAGAAAGGGTTACACATGATGTCTGTGTATGAATTATGCAGCTTCCGGAACATCTGAAAAGGGATTGCAAGTGAATTAATTTCTTTGCTTCTCAGCACTGTGTGGGTAAGTGGCAGGAGCACAGGCAGGGAGGTGGCTCTGGGTTGCTGCACTTACACTGCGGATCTCGTTGTCTCGAAGGGCCGTGTTGGAGGAATCCACCACCATGACAAACTTCACCTTGGAGTTTGTCACGTAGCCATACCTGTGCAGGTGTTAAGGACTGTGCTGCTGGCACACCAGGGCCTGGCAAAACCACCAAAACCAGGCTGGAATGCACGCGGAGAGAGGAAATGTGAGGAAACTTCCTCCTGAGGGGAAGCACCAATCTCTGCTCTGGTGACCAGTGATGGGACCTGAGGGACAGCTGTGCCAGGGAGGTTTAGGCTGGATATCAGGAAAAGGTTCTTCCCCCAGAGGGTAGTTGGGCACTGACCAGGGTCCCCAGGGCAGTGGTCACAGCCCCAAGGCTGCCAGAGCTCAAGTAGTTGGAAAATGCTCTCAGGGACAGGGTGAGATTGTTGGAGTGTCCTGTGCAGGGCCAGGGGTTGGACTTTGATGGGTCTCTTTCAACTCAGGATATTCCATGATTCTATGAAGTTCTGCCTGTAGGACTTGTTTGGGAGACCGCAGAGACCTGAAGGTCTAACATCAGCCAGTGGGACTGACCTGAGACACCCAGAAGAAACACCCAGTTTATTAAAACCCAGGAGCAACCTGGTCTAGTGGAAGATGTCCCTGCCCATGGCAGAGGATAGAACTGAATAGGCTTTAAGGTCCTTTCCAACTCAAACCATTCCATGATTCTGTGACCCACAGGGCTGTTGGGAGTCACTCGTCCACCAAGAACAGGAGAAAGCAGCTCTGTGTTCATTAAATTAAACACACCATGGCCTGGCAGAAGGCACTAGAAAGATACACTTTGTAGTCTTCAGTGGGGTAGAGGAGCCCCAGGTAGAGCTCCCTCTGGTCCACAAGGGCTTTGCCCATGGCTGAGATCTTCTCATCCACGACATCAAGGGATGTGTGCACAGTGTAGTGGAACTTCAGCTCGTTCTCCGTGGGGACACTCCGGATGTACAGGGGGTAGTTCTGAGGGGGAGAAGAAATCACACTGATCAAGACCTGCCACTCCATCAATGATGGTGCCCTGACAGTGCTTCACGCAAAGAGCTGCTGCTGTCAGGAGCTATTTAACCATTTTATGTTCACAGCCTCCTTCACACCTTCCAGACCCTCGGTGCAGAGCTGTCCCTGTGGGAGGAGAATCATTTGCACAGGCACTGCACAAGGCTCAGACCTCTCTGCTCCTGTCTCCTTATCCCAGCGGAGCCTGTGCCCAGCTCTTCCTGAGGAAAACCCCTCTCCTCTCCTGGTGGCAACAGGTCAGCAGGACACCGTAGGGCACCTCTGCACTGCCCCTGCTCTGATTCCAGCCCATCTCAACCCCCAGTGTCTGCCCCACTCCCCCTGGATCTGTGCTGCTCCCCTCATTCCTGCTCACATCCCACAGCCTGAGCCCCTGCCCAGTTCTCCTCTCCCCGACCCCACAACCCCACAGCCCCGGTTCTGTTCCCCTCACTCCTGCTCAGGGACCAAAACCTGGGACCCAGCCCCTTTCCCCTCCTCAGGCCCCATGACCCCACCTGGACCCACTCTGGCCCTCTAACCCCCCCCCCCCCCCCCCCCCCCCCCCCCCCCCCCGAACCCCCGTCCCCCTCAGGCCCCAAAACTAGAGCCCCAGCCCTTCTCCCCTCACCCTTCCTAGACCCCACAGTTCCACCTAACCCCCCTTTTCCCCTCAGCCCCACAGCTTAAGCCCTGGCCCTTCTTCCCTCCTCAGGCCCTATGACACGACCCCACCTGGCCCCACTGCCCCACTCAGGACTCCACAGCTCCACCTGGCCCTACTCGGACCCCACACCTTGAGCCCTAGACCCTAATCCCTTATCAGGCCCCATGACCCCACCTGGATGCACTCTGGCCCTACAACCCCCCCCGGCCCCCCTGTCCCCCTCAGGCCCCAAATCCGGAGGCCCAGCCCCTCTTCCTTCCTCCGACCCCATGACACCACCTGATCCCCCTTTCCCCCTCATGCTCCACGCCCCGAGGCCCAGCCCCTCACCCCTCCTCGAAGCCCACCGGACCTCGCTGCCCCCCTCAGACTCCACTGCCTGAGCCTCAGGCCCCACAGCTGCCGGTGACTCCCTGTTTCCCTTTGACCCAACATCCCTCTCCCCACCCCTGATCAGGGCCCATGACTCTGCCCGGCCCCGCCGTCCCCCTCACGCGCCCCGGCCCGTTCCCCCCGCACCTCCTTGGCGATCACGGCGATACAAACCGCCATGTTGTGCCGCCTCTCCCGCCGGTCACGTGGCTCTTCGGGCGCGCGCGGGGGGGCGCGGTCACGTGCCCCGCCGCGGGTCACGTGGCGCGCGGGGGTCCCGTTGCCATGGCGAGCGCGGCGCTGCGGCCGCTGTGCCTGTGCTGGGCCCTGGGACCCGCCGCCGCCGCCCCCAACATCCTCCTGCTCCTCATGGACGACGTGAGCGGGGGCACGGGGCGGGCACGGGGGGGTCGTGTCACCGCGACGGAGGGACCCCGCGGGGCTGCGACACGCAGGGACGGGGGGGTGAGGGTGCAGGGAGGGGGTGGTGAGGGGTCTGGAGCATCTCCCTGGTGAGGAGAGACCGCGGGAGCTGGACCTGGGTAGTCTAGAGAAGGGAAAACTGAGAGAGGGGATCCCATCTCTCCGTACAGATATCTCCAAGGGGTGTCCGGATGGTCCCGACTCTGTTCAGTCTCAGACTCTGTCCTGTCAACGGCAGGACGAGAAGCAATGGACATAAATTAAAATACAAGAAGTTCTACCTCAAAATGAGGAAGAACTTCTTTACGTTGAGGGTGGCAGAGCGCTGGAACAGCTGCCCAGGGAGAACCTGGAGTCTCCCTCTCTGGAGACGTCCCAAACCCACCTGGACATGTTCCTGTGTCACCTGCTCCAGGTGACCCTGCCTTGGACTGGATGATCTCCAGAGAGATGCCTTCCAACCATTCTGTGATGTTGGTCACTGTGAGGGGGTTGGTGGCCATGGGAGAGCTGAGTGCTTGTCCCCAGAGGCAGGTTCTGGGAAGAGGTCAATGTGGGACCCGAGGGAACGACTGGAGCTGTGTCAGGGGAAGGTTAGACTGGATATCAGGAAAAGGTTCTTCCCCCAGAGGGTGGTGGGGCACTGAACAGGCTCCCCAGGGCAGTGGTCACGGCCCCAAGGCTGACAGAGCTCAAGGAGTATTTGGACAATGCTCTCAGGGACAGGGTGGGTTTGCTGGGGCATCCTGTGCAGGTCCAATGTTGGATTTTGATGATCCCTGTGGGTTCTTTCCAACTCAGGATATTCTGAAGGAAATTGGGGCCTCAGCTCCATAGAGTGCTTGTTGTGGGGGACAGGCTGGGGGGCTTGTGGTAAGGTGGGGGCTCTTCATAGAATCATGGAATGGTTTCAATTGGAAGGGAGCTTCAAGACCATCTTGTTGCAACCCCCTGCCTTGGGCAGGAACACCTTCCACTAGACGTGGTTGCTCCAAGCCCCATCCAACCTGGCCTTGGACACTTCCAGGGCTGGGACAGCCACAGCTTGTTTTTTCAGACCTGTGTTTTCAGAGTGTGTCTTGAGTATTTCTTTGCTTTCTGTGCTCACTAGAGCTCTGTCTCACTGACTCTCACGGAGCAGAGCTCTCCCTGATGTGCACAATCCCACTTAGTCACAGTTTCCAGGCCTACACATCATCCTTTCCAGGTGTTGTGGTCTCCCTGTGCCCCATCTGTGCCGTATTCCAGCCGCGGGACAGCTCAGGACTGGGGTCTGTGCTGTGATTCATGGTCAGAGCTCCCCAGCACATGGTTCAGGCACAGTCTGTGTGATATCTAGGAAAGTTTGAGTAAAATAAGCTGGAATATTTGAGTAAGTTTGGCTCTGAAAGCCACCGTGGTCTCATCTTTCTTGAGTCCTTCCCAGGTTTTGTGTAAAAAGTGATGGAGAAATGAAAGGAAGGCCCAGACTCAGCATATTCCTGTCCTCTCCTTCACTACCCCAGGTGACCTCTCCTTATTCCTTGTGTGTGGATGTCCTGAAAACAAACTAGATTTCTCTGAGCTATTAAGTCAAACCTTTTGGAATTTGAAATTAAGAAATACCTTATCTAAAAATCTAATCATCTTGTCTGTTCTTCCTTTCATAATGTCTGAGCAATTCACAGTCCTTGGGAAAGGATTCAACAGTAAATATTGCAAAATGGGTGTCTTGGTGATTTTTAAACCTAGATAGACTCATCCTGAAGTTAAAGCTTGGCTTTGTAGCCTACACAAGGAATTGTGGCAATTGTGGTGGATGGAGTTGTAGTAGCAGCAAATAAGGTGCATCTACGAGTATGGACAAAGAAACTCCAACACATTTCAGGAAAAATTTTAAAAACCCACACTTGCCTCCTGAAAAACTAAACAAGAAGAGGAGTAATTACACTAATTTTTGCTCTCTGAACTGGGTGGGAAAAAAAAGTGCAATAAATCATTAAAGTGCAAAATTAATCACAGATTTGTTTCCAGCTGAAAGTCTTTTCGCTTTTGCCCCCTTGGCCATATAGATAAGGAAATATATCCATTTCCAACGCATTCAGGTCGCTGCTATCTTCCTGGTTTGCTTCTCTCCTAATATTTTCATGTCATCTTCCAGATGACGGTTTTCCTAAAGATCTCCATACATCCTGCCCTCTGTGTCTGTTGCTCACCTGAGACACGCCTGAGCTGAAGGAATCTGTTGCCTTTTTAAAGCACAATATAATCGCTGGCACTTGTGGTGCCTAATGGCTCATTAAGTTGTTCCCTTCAAGAACCTTCTGCCTCTATTTGTGTTTTTCCCAGTAATGGTTTTCAGCACAGAATACAGACACCGTGATGGGAATTTTATGGTTCTCCTGGTGCGTGACCCCTCGGAATTAGGAGGAAGAACAGGGTGAAACCACAGATAAGCAGAGGGACATGTGATGCCTCTGGCAGGTTTCTCTCCTCTTGCTTTAAAACAAACACTTCCTTGTTTTTGCTGCAGTGCTGCTTTTGAGTTTAGACCTTTTCCTTGTGTTTCTAGTTCCTTATATACAGAGGGATAGATCCAGAGGCTGAAATGGAATCTTGGGTCCAGCACAAAGCAGCAACTGAAGGGTCGATTGTGGCAGTTGTACAACACCAAGTATATCATGTGTAACTTCCTCTGTCTCCCTGCTCTGTGTGTGCTTCAGGCCTTTGAGTAACAGTGAAGGCAATGGGGTCTTACTAGTGGTTTAGTACCTGTAAGTAATTTAATCTCATGTGTGCCTCAGTTTCCCATCCACCAGGGAAAAGTGCAAGAGTTCTCTGTTTCACAGGGTTGGGAAAGATCCTTTCTGTCATATTTGGAAAGCACTGAGTAGGGAGATGAGCACTGTCAAAATTTATAAATTAAGGGATATGTTATGTGGGCTCAGAAACATTGTGGTTGTGGCAAAGGACTTTAACATCTTTTGGTGTGCTCTTTTTACAGATGGGTTGGGGGGATTTAGGGGCTTTTGGAGAGCCTTCTAAGGAAACTCCTAACCTGGACCAGATGGCTGCAGAAGGGATGCTGTTCCTGGATTTTTATACTGCCAACCCCCTCTGCTCTCCCTGTAAGTAAACTGGAGTTTTAAACCATGTAAGCACAAGAAACATCTTTTTTTGGGAAGTTTGGGGTGTTCGCCAGGCTCTGACATGAACTCACAACCAAACCCTCAGGCCAGATTTTGGATTTGTTGCTTTGATCTTGCCTTTTGCTCCCTTTTTATTTATGTTTTGATTGGAAAACCTACAGTCTTTAGTTCATGCAAAGCACTGGTGCAATGATCACTTCAGCCCAGCTAAAAGAATTTTTAAACCATTACAGTTCAATATTCCAGCCCCAGTCATTGCATTTTTTAATCTTTCTTGTTTTGGGATAAACAAAACAGAATCTAAACTGTTGCTGAACATATTTTGTCTGATTCTGTTGGCTATGGTGAAGAAAGGCAGCAGGTTGTGTCCCGTTTTTGACCCTGGTGACTTGGAGATTCTTGAGACAGGGACCAGAGATAAAAGAAACGTTTGGGTCTGGGAGACACAGATATTTTTATCCCTATTCTTTTTTTCTGTGAGGTGGTTTCTTTTTTTCCTTTCTTTTTCCCTCAAACCCGATTAGCTGCCAATAACTGAAACAAAAATGAGGAGCAGGGGCTTTTTATTTGAGCTTTCATTTAGGATATCACTTGGCAGTGTGTTGAAGACATCCCTGCTCAGAAAAGGCATTTAAAATATGCTGAAATCTTGCTAAGTCCAATGGTGGGACTGAATATGCTTAAAGTTAAACATCTGTTTAAATGTTCCCTGCGGTCAGGACTTGATTTTACTGTCAAAGCTGGACAGCTCTTTATATTTCATGATTTTTGTTCAGTCAAGCTTGAAAACTTAGCCTTGAGCATCTAATCAGTTTGTGCTATGATTTCTTCTTAAATATATAATATATATATATTTATGACTGAGATGTAAGTGTTGCTACATTGACTATTCAAAATAATGACTCTTCAGCAGTGGATAATTTAATAAAGAGGCCAAATTTCACTCAAATTTGTCCTGGAATAACTCAAATGGTGTGTCAGAACCTGGTTCACTGGAGAGGGGAGTTGCTGCCAGTTCTGATGTGAGTGATTCAGTTCTGGCTATGGCAAGAGGACACTGACAAACTTCTGTCAGTGTTCTGGCCTCAGTCTTCATACAACCATGTTAATATTAGGCAAAGAATGCATGTAAATGAATGTTTTTGTTATTTGCAGCAAGGGCAGCGCTGCTGACGGGCCGACTCCCAGTCAGGAATGGCTTTTACACCACCAATGCACATGCCAGGAACGGTAGGAGCTTCATCGCTGATTTCCCTCCCTCTCCTGATTTCCCTCTGTGCCTTGGAGGAAGTTTAGCTTTGAACAAAGGCTTGGCTCGGGGATCTTCCCCTATGGATCCTCCAGAGTGGCACGGAAAGATTACCCTGTTAACTGCTGGTAATAAGCGTGAAATTTATTGCTTCCTCCTCATCAAGCAGAAAAACCTCCTTGAATTAAGAGGCATAAACAAGGCTGGTTGATCCATTTGCTACTGCTGGCTGAGAAACGTTTCCTCCAGGCAGTGGAATTGGGGTCTGGTGAAGGAAAAGTCACGTGGGGTGTGTGTTGACACCCGGAGGAAAGAACAGGCTGCTCACGGTTTTATTCAGCAGCCAGTTTTCTAACCATTTTGAACCTTTTCTGTTTCTTAATTTCTGATTTTTTCATCATTTTGAACCATTTCTAACCTTGGCAGTTTTATAGGGCTCATGCCTGTGGTGATACCAGGGAAGATCCCTGGGTTGATTTTTTTGGTCCCAGTGTGTGACAAATGCCACGTGCTGGGACACGCGTGGGCCAGAATCAGCAGCCAAGGACTGATTCCTACCAAACCCCAAGTCACACCCGAGATTCACAAAGGCCAGAGAACTGTGGGCTCAGAGAGACTTATTTCTTTCAGTTCTTGTATTATGAGCAAATTTATTGGTTATTTGATTTAGGAAAAGAATGCCTTCATTGTAGAAAATATAAAGCAAATTTACAATATAAATACAACACCTAAAGCACCTGATTTTTTGTGATTCTCCCTTTCAAGGCTCTCACCTTTATGGTAGCTCCCTTTATTATTTGCTCTGATGCACAAGTGGGTAGAGATGTCCCTTTGATCTCTCTGGATCAATTTGTTTTCTTTTGAGGACTTCCAAGGAGTGACATTGCTGGGACTCTAAATTAATTCCTATTTCTGACCCAATAACACTGCTATTAATGTTAAGTACCATTTACTGTTTGCTCTAATATTTTTAAGAGTCAGAGAGCTGTTTTTTATTTGTTTTCCACAGCATACACACCACAGGATATAGTAGGAGGAATCCAAGATTCTGAATTACTGCTTCCAGAGCTCCTGAAGAAAGCTGGGTACATCAATAAGATCATTGGCAAATGGTAAATGTATTTGAAGAGCTCTTGCTTTGAGATTTCAGTTTGTGTGTGTTGGGGAGGAACAGCAGAAAAAACGGAATTACAGAAAAAAACCCCTGTTTTGAAGTTTAAATGTCCAACTTTGGAATCTGTGGTGGATCTTCCCCCCTGCAGGGATCAATTTCTGAGTTGAGTGTTGCCATTACATCTTCATATGAAGAGTTGAAGGGGTTTTTATGTGTATATATATATTTATAAACTCTTTAACTGTGCTTTCATCCATGTCTCACACCACTTAATTTAATCAAAAACCACCAAGATTTTATTGCTCGAGCACCCACATGCTTTTTATCCTTGACTCTTGCTATATTTTTGTGAATAAACTGAATTCTGGTGGAAAGTAACGGGATACAATTTATTTAACAGTTTCATTAACAAGTTAGGAAAGAGCGAGTCTGAATTGTGGTCGGATTCACCTGCTGGAATTGGGAAGAAAGCAAACCACCCTAAGACAGTGAATTATTTATCACCACACATCCAAGCAGCAGAGTGGCCGTGAAGAATCAGCTCAGTGGGCTGGATGCAATAAGATGCAGTTCAGTGCTAATAAATGTAAATTCATACACCCAGGGAAAAGGAATAAACAAGGCAAATACAGATTGGTTCCAGTTATTTGGGAAAAGGCAAATCTGGAAGGACCTGCAGCTGTTAGCAGGGATATGACTAAGTGGGAATGTGCAGTGCACTGTTGTGCATCCAAAAAATGTTGTCCTGGACAGGACTGGGCTTGATACTGAACAACAACAGGCTCTGGCATTTGTGCACGTTTCCTGCTCCCTAGAAAGGTGTAAAGACATGCAGTGTACAGTAGTTAAATTGGAGTCTCATCCTGGTCAGACAGAGAATTTTAAGCCTTGTAAAGATTTTTAAGTTTTCCAGCAGGAGATTTTTATATTGTTTCATCATCCCTTCTAAAAACTTTTCAGGGTGTCCTATAATTAAACCAAGTTCCATGGTTTAATTATAAGTTTGCAAGTCAAGTATTTTCCATGACCATTTCAGAATTTGTTGTGTTTCGTTAAATCTGTTTCTGTTTTTTGTGTTGTGAAAGGGAGAGAATAATCTGCATCTCAGTAATTCTTTAATATCTCTGTAAGTTCTCTTAGGGCTTTCTTAGAATAAGATGTTTTTTCATCTCCCCTTTTGTAGAAACAGCCAGGAATAGCTTTGTATTCTCATGTCTATAAATGAGGAAAGGATGGAATCCTGCAGATTGGACTTGCAGTGATAGTTACATCACCAAGCCATGATCAGAGCTGGAATGATGATTATTTCCTGTTATAACTTAGTTTGGAATAGCCCAGAGTAACTCCGTGGATTGTTTTACTTCAGGGAGTGCATTTTATGCCCTTTGTGTTTAGAAGGTGCAGAGGGTTTTGGCACAAAGTGGACAGGATGCAGATGTAGGATTCTGAGTGGAAGCTGGAATGATTAAATAAGCATTAAGATGCAGAGATTCCCTTTAGTGGCAGAGAGGATAGGCATTCTATGTCTTCAAGATGGTATAGATGAAGGAAATATAGAATTTTCAGTGCAAAAATTGGAGATTAGAGAGGAGCTTCATCTCGAAGTTAAGGATGGAGAATTTTCAAGCTGCACAGTAGAGAGGAGCTGTCATGAGGAGTAGCTAAATGTGTTTTATGTCCACATGTGCACATAAAAAACCTCATTTCATTTACATTCAGGTCTCTTTGTACCATTTTGGCAGCATGAATACTCCATAATGGGCATGCAGATAAAATGGTGCATTTCATGAGCTTTGCCTTTTGTTTTTACAGCTCAGGAGTATAAAAATGACTTGTCATAGATCAGAATCCTTGAGTAAAACATTATGTGCATCTCTGCAGTGGTTTTGGGCAGTGTAGTCCCTCAGTGCTGATCATCAGACAGCATGAGAGAAGACACCAATGGAAGGAAATAAAGAGAAACAAAGATTGGACAGTAGGTAAAATGGAATATATGTAAGCACTGGGATGAGTCCACATGGATGTGCTTTCAACAAGTGTGAGACAGATCAAGACACTGCTCTGGAGTCATTTATTTGATTGAAATGCTTTAAGTTTTTTCTTCTTAGAGATTGTTTCCTTGCATGCCATTCTGATGAGACTATTATTTGCTTCTTTGCAGCAGAATTTTAACTCATTTGTTGCTTTTGTTTCCAGGCACTTGGGGCACCGACCTCAGTTCCACCCCTTGAAACACGGGTTTGACGAATGGTTTGGTTCCCCAAACTGCCATTTTGGACCTTATGATAACAGAGAGCTCCCCAACATCCCTGTGTATAGGGACTGGGAAATGATTGGCAGGTAATTCAGCTCCTTGCCTGGGGATGTTATTTTCTGGGCTCTCCCTGAGGCCAGGTTGGATGGGGCTTGGAGCAACCTGGTCTAGTGGAAGGTGTCCCTGCCCATGGCAGGAGTTTGGAAATGGATGGGCTTTAAGGTTCCTTCCAACCCAAACCATTCTTTGATTCCATGATTCTATGATTGATAAAGGTCTGAGTACCAAGTTGCATGTGGACTATGTAGGGATGTGGCTGCTCCCGAGTGCTGCCCTCCCAGAGCTGTTTGCTCATCCCCTTGCACCCTAAAAGCTTCCTGTCATGATTTCATTCCACTGCACTTGGAAGCTGGTTCCATTCTGTACTGAAAGACCTCTTTGTTCCTTCTTTTCCTGTTTGGAATAACATTTTGCCTGTTTGCATAACACCATTCCACGTTCCAAGTCTGCAGTCCGTGCCCTTCTTGTCCATTCATTTTTGACCCTGGTATCATCTTATTTCTCTGCTGTTATTCTCCTGTTCTGCTTCCAGGATTTCTCTGTCTCACTGGAAGTTGTTGTGTACTTCTCACAATTCTACTCACATTTCAAACAGCTCTCTATGATGGAGCACGAGATCTTTAATCATATTGCCCCTATTCCAACAGCTTAACAGTAAAAGGCCAGTCCCTCAGGTTTGTCCAAAAACGTGAAGTCATCATTAATTGGGTTTGAGCTGTCACAGTTTGGTTCAGTGTCACTGCTTTCTCCCATAAGAAAAGTTATGGTGACATATTTTTAATATCTGAAGTGAGTTTGCTGTATAGCAGCTGTGACTTATTTGTCACCTACTTAGAAAGCAAATAAAGGGAAAAAAATCCTTTTTATGTTGTATATTCCTTAGGATTGATTTTTTGTCTCTCTGATTCATTTTATCTTAAGATACTACGACGATTTCAAAATTGATCTGAAGACGGGTGAAGCCAACTTGACTCAGCTCTACCTGCAGGTACTATTTTAATCGTGATTTCTAAGCCACGGTGACTTTATGCTTCTTTTTTCAGAGAGATTTAGATTGTAGAGGATAAATTCATTTTTTTTGTTGTTTACAGGAAGCTCTCGATTTTATTAGCAAGCAGCAGGCCAGCCAGCAGCCTTTCTTTTTATACTGGGCAATTGATGCTACCCATGCTCCTGTTTATGCCTCCAAACAGTTCCTGGGCACCAGTCAGAGAGGACTGTAAGTCCTGCTTTTGTGGATGTTAGTTTTATTGGGGTTTTTTAATTAATACCACAGAAACAGAAAACCTAAGCAATGTTTGTTAGGTCCAAGTGTAAAGCTCATTTCTCAAAAGTGTAGCGTGTGTGTGCTGAAATGCATTATTTAGTAGCACTTTGCTTGGATTGTTCTTTAATAATTTTGCATTAATCTGAAATTAAGATCATGTGACCAAAACAGGGGAGAGGGGGGAGTTTAAGCTCCTTTGCCAGTTGTGTGAGGAATGAAATGCTGTATGTGGCACAGATGATTTTTAGAAGGCTGTTGTATGATTAGTGCCTGTTTTAAAAGCCCGTAAATCAGACCAGCAAGTAGAAAAATCCAATTTAGAGGAGGCAAAAAGCTCTGTGGACACTGTGAGCTTGGAGCACTGAGAGTTTCAAACCAAAAGGCAATACTCTGTTATTACCTTCCAGTTTATGGCGAAGTAGGTTTGCCTATATTTATAAATTTTATAGCTAAATTTATACCAGTTGCTGGTCTCTGTCCACGAGTGGCTCACACATGAACAAATTCTGACTCTTAATACCTTAGAGAGGTTGTTCTCTGCAGGTAAAAGGCACAAGGTTTGCAGTGACAGCTGAAAACTTTATTCTCTGATGCATAAGAGAAGGATTTCTGCAGCACAGGTATAAGTTAAGTCCACTAAGTGCACTTTTTGCTGCTTTTAATGTTCTGCATGCCCTTTTGGCTCAGGTATGGGGATGCTGTGAGAGAAATTGATGATAGCATTGGAAAAATCCTGAGACACCTCCAGCAGCTGGGGATCAGTGAGAACACCTTCGTGTTTTTCACCTCGGATAATGGGGCCGCTCTCATTTCAGCTCCCAAACAAGGTGAGTCTGAGGTGAACAAACCTGGGCTAGGGTTGAGAAATCAATTAAATCTCCATGTCTGAGGGGGAAAAACACCTGTACGTGGGGTTCTCCTTTATGCAGTTGGGAGAAGCCTCAGAATTCGGAGTATTTATGCTTAGAATTTGTGTTCATTACTTCTGCTCATTGTTGGAGGGGATATCCCTGTTTAAATGGACTTTCTCCAGCCCTAGTGTTGCTGTTACCTGTGTGTGTTTCCACTCAGGGAGTGACTATTTTGTAATTTAGGACCAGGCCCACTGACTTAGCTGGTGTTAGCTCCTGCTCTGCCAAATGCATATTTGAGCTTTCTGAGTAATTACAGAGAGTTCAAGAGTCCCTCATTCTTGACCTCTCATGAGAAATATTAACAAGAAAAACTATTTTTGGTACTTCACGAGTTTTTCTTTTGTTTAAGTGATTGTTTCTCTGCAACAGATCATTGCAAATTGATTTTCTAACCCACTCTCTCCTATTTGGAGGCAGGATGTCTTGTGGTTGTTGGACCACAGAGCAGAGAGTATCCTGAATTCTGATTTCAGCTCAACCACTGTTTGACTTTGGGTGACCTGGAATCAATGATGAAACCTCCCTGTTTGTTCCTTGGCAAGTTGAGCTCCAAGGTTGGGTTAAACCCCCAGATATTCCTGAAAAGCCCTTGTCATCACTAAGAGTGAACATTCAGGGAATTCAGGATTATTTTTCTCACTCTTGTACCTTCATCTAATACTGCTCTGATATTTTAAAATTTAAAATCATTATGAAAAAATACTATTTCTACCTGGAAGTGGTAGATCTCCTTTAGTTACAGACAACAGTTAACACCCTTAAAGGAAAGGAAAAACAGCAAGTTATTTCCTGTTTGTTTGGGTTTTGGTTTTTTAGTTTGGTTTTTGATAGCAAGGTGTGTTTAACTGTCACTTTCTCCCTGTGCTGAAAAGAGAGTCCTAAAATTTCATCACAAATGGATATTGAAAAAAAACCTCAACTAAACCCCAAGAAAATAATAACAAAAAACCCAACTCTGGACATGTTATTTGAAGAAACATTCATGCAGAAATGAAAATTCATTTAAACCCAGCCTAGCTGACTATCTCATTTGGAATACTGGTATTCTGTGGGGGTTATGGCTTCTTTTCTCTGTCTAGGAGGAAGCAATGGGCCTTTTCTGTGTGGCAAACAAACCACCTTTGAGGGTGGCATGAGAGAGCCGGCAATTGCTTGGTGGCCTGGCCATATCCCTGCAGGAGGGGTGAGTATCTGCTTTGAACAGTTCTCAGCAGCCTTAGGTGGACTTCCTGAGTTCAGTGGGCTTTGCTTCATACTTTTAACATGCCCAGTGTGTCAGTCTGGATGTTTATGTAAATAAGGAGTTGATGCTGCCCCAGAAAACGGTGCCATTTTTGTTATTAGTGCAAATTTGCATCTGCAGTGTCTGTGATCAACACCCAACCAGGGTCTGGGCTTGTTTTCCTGCTCTATTTAAACCCTTTACTCTTTCAGACCACAATATTTTTCATGTGTTTGAACAAATTGGAGTATAAAGACACATTGCTAATGTGTGTCCCATTCCAGAGCAGGAATGCGTTACCCACGTTCTCCATGCCCTGAGGTACCAATGATTTGACCCTCACGGCTCTCACTTAATAAAAGTTCCATTCAGGGAGGTTTAGCCACCAGATTATTACACTTCCCTGCCTGTACACAAATGCAGATATGATCACTTCAAAACAACCCTCCAGTGGCACTGCCAACCCCTCTTGTCCCAGCTCTCATTACAGAAGGATGCAATCAATCCTGCTGCAGGCTGGGTTCACAGCAATAACACAGCTCCCTCCCCTTTGTGAGCATCTCTCATCCCTGAAGAAAGTGATACTTCATTAACTGGCCACCGTGCTTAAGCCTGCAAACTATTCATAAATAAAACATTTTTCTAAGTTGCATTCCATTTGGGGGGGTTTAATTGAGTCAGGATAATGATAATTTATCGTTTACATTTAAGAGGGACCATCAGGCAGCTCAGATCTGCAGCTGAGGGCAGGGGTGTAGTTTGGTTTCATCATTTGCAAAGAGTTCACCAAACCTACTAAGGATGGTTTATTATTTTTCTAATTTGAAATGAAAACAGTCTTTTTGTTTAAATTTAAACATTTCCATAAAGCCTTTGCAAGCCAAGTACAACAGCCCTGGGCTAGCAAAGGAGAACATGAAACTGCAGCTGACTGTTTGGTTTTCTGGGTCCAAACTAAATAATGTGCTAAAAGTAAACATGCATTATAAATGGGGACAAGAAAATACCCACATTTAAAAATTCTTTCCATTGTAGTAACTCTGAGGATAATTAAGAACAGGAGTAGAGAGATCCTTGTGGCTGCTTCTTTTCTGCCTGGGCCTGGCTGGGAACCCTCTCACAGGTAGTTTTTGGCATGTGGCACAGGGGGGAAGCTCCAAATGTTCTTGGTGGCCTGGGGTGATGCGCGGCTTCCTGCCTGAGGCCATGCTGGGAGCTGCTGCTTGAATTCCTGGGAGTTGAACTCCTGCATTGCTGGGCAGAGTTGAGGTGTTTGCAGGGTGGGCTGAGGGAGTGATCTGGAGAGTGTGCCTGAAGCTCACTGTGGCAGGGATGCACCCAAAATCCCTCCTCCACCATACTGACATCACCTTTAAGCATGTGCTTGGCTTTAAATCCTTATTATCCCAGTCTCCAGTTCAGGATGCTTCCTGCCAGGTGTGTGCATGGGCTCCCATGGTGTCCTCTTGGACTTTGTGTCCTTGCAAAGCCAGTTCTGATCTCTGGCCCTGTCCCCAGAGACAGAGTTAAACCCTGTGTGATGCTACTGCTCAGTAAATGTGATAGATACTTATGTGTGTTTTCTGCTTGTGTTCTTGCCATCGAGGCTCCAGCCTGGTCCCCTCAGCAGCACTGACCAAAGGTGAGAGGTTTGGCTTTGCTTGTGTATGATACAGCTCACGATGGCACTCACTGCTCCGCAAGTGCCTCTCTCACTCACAAAGTGAAGAGACACGTGTTTGGTAGTACATTTTTGGCTTCTTTCCTGTGTCCTGCAAAATCTGTAGCTTCAACATCCTCTTGACTGTGAGTTTTAACTCCTCAGCCTAAGCCCTGTGCACCCCAAGTAGCGGTAAAATGTGGTAAAACTCCTTAAAAAGTCTTTTACTGCTCGTTCTTTTCCAAAGAGTTGAAGGAAACAAAGGCTAGAGAGACCTGAACTTCAGCACAAAGCTGGATCTACTGCTCCTTTCTGCATTGGGTTTGCTCCCTGTACACTGGTTGTTCCTTTCCAGCCCTGGACCTTTTGAGGAGCAGAGAGAGGGCTAGGAGTCATTTCAACAGGAACAACTGGAGCCAGAAGAGGAGGGCTTATGTCTCTGGCCAGTGAAATCCAGTTGCTGGGTGGAAGGCTCATTCCACTGATGGGAAGGTTCTGGGAAGACCTCATTGTGGCCTTGCACTGCCTTAAGGGGGCTTATATGAAGGAGGGAAAGGGACTTTTTTTGTGGTCAGATGGGATATTGGGAAGAAATTCTTCCCTGTGAGGGTGATGGGGCCCTGACACAGGTTGGCCAGAGAAGCTGTAGCTGCCCCATCCCTGGAAGTGTCCAAGGCCAGGTTGGATGGGGCTTGGAGCAACCTGGTCTAGTGGAAGGTGTCCCTGCCCATGGCAGGGAGTGGAGCGAGATGGGCTTTGAGGTTCCTTCCAACCCAAACCATTTCATGATTTTATCTGGCAGTTTATTAATAATCTTATTGGTTTTGTTTTTATTAAAGAGTGCATTTGGGTGCTAAAATAAAGGAGCACCTTTTGATTTAAACAAAAGAAGTGAAGTGACAGGACTGTGAGCACCTGACAGGATATGGATAGAGGTTGGGATAATTGGTGCAGTTGGCTGATTTGCAGGTTTTTGGAGGAGGAAGATGCCTCGGGAATGCATGTTGCTCTTGGCATCAACATTCAGTGAATTCTGGTCCCCCATCAGGAATATTTATTCACACACAAACAGCCTTTCTGCAGTTTCCTCCTTGGCTACGTTTTCCAGGTGAATTCACAACAAATCAGCATTTCAACATTCCCCACACCACATCTGCCTTCTGGAAGGATCCAGCTGGAAAAAAAAAAATCATATTCTGTTGGTATTTGAATCCTCCTCCTCTCTCCCCTCGCCCTCCTCCCCTTCCTCTCTCGTGCCTGCTTCCTGAAGGAGAAAAGAACATATCAACCCAAAGACAGCATTGCAACCTTTTCTTCCCTATCTCCCATGGGGCGCAAATTGAAATTGAATTAGACAGGGATATCAGGTCTGCTCGCTGTGATAACTGTAAAAGGATTTTATTTAAAAACACCCTGACATTTGTTCACCCAGTTTCAAATATTTAGCTTTCCTCCTTTCCATTCCTGGCGGGGGCGACTTTATTAATTGTCGCCTTTGATTCAGAGTTAAAGCTTGAAAGCTCTGATAACAGCACTGGGGACTATTTCTTCCAGCGACGTGGCCCACAGCAAAAGGATTTCATTTTCTTAAAGACGTTATGTGTATACTGAGAGTTTATTAAAAAGAAGGGGGGGAAAGAGGGGGGAAAAAAATCCGTTTTTACGTCCGTAATACCGGCTGTTCCTCACTGATACGAGCAATATCTGATCTCCCTGGTTTTTATATATTATTTATTTTCTCTGGGCTGTTGCCCTCTCTGGATTTTTCTTTTTCTTTTCTTTTAAATAAATAAATAAATAAATAAATAAATAAATGGGAAAGGCAACTAGAATGAAAGAGCACTGTTGACAGGAGAAAAATGGTGGGTTTTTTTTTTTCGCTGAAAATACTTCAAAGTTTTATATAAATATTAACCTTTTTTTTTTTTCCTTCTCCCTTCTTCAATGTGGTGCTGCAGAGCACAGATAAATCCAAGTGGCTGTGGCATGGGCATTTAATTTCCTTAAGAAGTTTTCTCTGCTTCACGGAAAAAATGTTGTCTGAGACCAGAAATGTAATTGGATGATTAAAGAGAGTCATCTACATCTGGTGCTGGTTAATAAGGGCCAGGACAAGGAGACCGTGGTGGCCCCACAGGATTGTCCCCACGCTCTGTATAAATTAGGGGATATTAGAGGCACGAGCCTCAGGTCAGCGATTGCCTCTTATCAAAAGATTGAGGCGAGAGAACGGGGCCACAACAAGGAAAGGGACTTTTGGATTTGATTTATGAATTGTGAGAGGTCTAATTACAAAAAGGCTCAGACTCCTGACGTGGCACTTGGGAGGGAGCATGCGGGGGCCAGATCTGCTCTTCAGTAGAGCCTGAGCTCTGCAAATGGTGGTGGGCTGGTCCTGCCACTCCCATGGCACTCCTGGTGGGAATTAGCCAGTGGATGAGCCTACGAGGGATTGAGCACCTCTGCTGAGATGCTGAGGTCTTGTAATCCCTTGACTTCAGCATTCCCAGCACCCCAGGGGGATGACCATCTCTGTGAGAAGTTGGGCTGTTCAGCCTCGGGAAGAGACTGAGAAGGGACCTCATCCATGTCTGTCAGTGTCTGCAGGGAGGGGTCACAGGATGGACCAGGTCCTGCTCCAGGGTGCCCAGCAATGGGACAAGAGGCAACGGGCACAAACTTATACCAGGAGGTTCCACCTGCATATGAGGAAGAACTTCCTTCCTTTGCAGGAACAGATTGCCCAGAGAGGATGTGGAGTCTCCTTCAGGAGATATTCCAGAACCATCTGGACACAATCCTGTGCCGTGTGCTCTGGGATGACCCTGCTGGAGCAGAGAGGTTGGACCAGATGACCCACTGTGATCCTTTCTAGTGTCACCCCTTCTGAGATCCTGTGGCTGAGCTGATGGTTTGGGTTTTGGGTTTGGTACATTGTTTTTTAATGTCAGTCATGGCTGAGTTTGCCAGAGACTGTGCCAGGGGGCAGTCCATGGAGCACAGAACACTGTCCCAGCTCATCCTGTGGTTGACAGGGTTACCCCATGAAGGGCTTGGTTCTCTTTCCTTCTCCAGAGTTGAAGATCCCCAGCCTTTTCTCCATGCAGAGAAGGAACTTCATGTATACACCTGCTTTTTGTGAGGGATTTGTGAGCTTACAGAATCATAGACTGGAACCATCAACAGTTTGGGTTGGAAAGGACCTTAAAGCTCATCCAGGTCCACCCCCTGCCATGAGCAGGGACACCTTCCACTAGACCAGGTTGCTCCAAGCCCCGTCCAGCCTGAAGTGGAACACTTCCAGGGATGGGGACTCCACCACTTCCCTTTTATTTGTCATTTCCTACAAGGATAGGCTGAGCATGACCTTTTCCAGGCTGTTCCAGCAGTGTCCAGGAATAAATCCCGAACTCAAATGCCCAAGACCTGTTGATCTTGGTCATCTGATCCAACTGCTTTCCCCAGCAAGGATTTCCATGGCCAGGCTTCCTCTTGTGCTTCGAGCTTTGCACTTTGTTCCCTCTCAAGGAGTTGTGGCAGAGTCTCACATGCAGCTTTAATATGAGGTGTTCCTGCCAACACCTTTTGATGAATGAAAGCCATTAAAAATTGAAATTACTGTAATCAAGTAATGTGATATTGTAATGTTAAACTTGTAATTAGGCCCCTGGATGTTGCTTTCTGCAGTTCCTTTTTTTAAACTTCTTAATTCTTCCTTTGTGTTCAGTTTTCAGCCCAGTCTCTTAATACAGTGTTTAGTCCCATGAAAAATAGCATTTTTCCTTTATTTTTTTTTCCTCTAGAGCCACTATCTCACAAACACTCATATATCATGTTATCATTTGTTGTATTTAAATAATTAGTGTCAGCTAACAGGCTGTTTGTGAGTAGAAGGATTCAGATAGTCCCAACATTGTACTATTGGGATTGGACTTGGATTTCAGTCAGAAAGTGCTGCTGTCCTTACAGATGTGGGCTTGTACCCGATGGTTTCGTGTTTTCCAACAAGTGATAGAGCTGAAAATGCTCTTTTCATGTCACATCTTGTGCTGATGCATCCTGGTGCTTTTGATTTGAATGTATCTGCTTTAATTTAGTGTGTCACTGACTAATTAAACATCCTCCAACAGATCCTCCAAGCAGGGTGGGAGCAAAGATTCAGAAAGAATCAGTCAGAACAGACTTTTAGGGTTTTAAAATATAAATAATTAAGAGCAGAGAGATAAGTATGGCTTCCAAGTAAGGAAAAAGGAAAAAAAAAGACAAGAAAAAAAAAGAAAAGCAGCTTAAACATCTCCATTGGAGCCAAACCCAGATGTTTTTCTCCCTTATTAAAATATGGACTAAAAATACCACAACTTTACAGTTCTTGAATTGTTGGAAATGGTTTGCAGATGAAGTCATCAGGCTCTTTTTGTTATTATCCATCTATCCCTGTGCTTTCTGGGAACTCTCTCAGGGTATTCTGGACTCCAGAGATGACCTGGAGAAGGGAACAAATCAAGGGCTATTTTTTTTCTTAGTGTAAGTGCTGATTTTTCAATCCACAAATGAGTTGGAATTTGCTAAATTAAGTTGAACTCTGCAACAACACGCTCCTGTAAAAGTGAGAAGAAAGAGAGGAAAATGGAAAAAAATGAATCAAAATGCAAATTCTCCCTGGAAGTGGGGAAATAGGGATCATCTCCTTTCCTTTATTATTTTAAGAGGAGCTTTGCTGGTGATGGCAGCACCGTAAAGGGAGAGGTTTTCAGGAAGCTTTGGTGGGAACCTGTTTCCTTATGGATTTTTATGAAGGGCTCTTTGCAAATGTGCTTCTGTTGATTTATTTTTCCAGGTCAGCCATCAGCTGGGCAATGTGATGGATCTGTTCACCACCAGCCTCTCCCTGGCGGGTCTCCAGCCTCCCAGTGACAGACAGATTGATGGCATCGACCTTTTACCTGTCATGTTGCAGGGCAAACTAATTGACAGGTTAGTCCTGAGCCCAGAGCTCCCTGCCTTGCATCCCAGCTGAAGGGATGCCAAATTGGAGATTATTTTTTAAAACAAGCTCACAGATATCTTTTATAAACTGAATTGATGCATCTTTGTCCCCCCTCAGTGAGGTGGGGCAGCACCAGAGCTTCACACTGTGCTAATTCTCCGCTGAGGTGGGATTTCCTGACGTGTGGCATGTTGCCATACAATGGAGTCTGGGGACAGATGAAAATGTCACAGGGTTAGCAGGGATCCTTGGAACAACATATGGCAGGAGGGGAGATAAAAGCCTGAGAACTGTAGCCTGGGTAGGGGAGAATACATTATTTATTACTCGAAAAGCATCCCAGAGTGTGCTGGGTCCTTGTAGCCCCTGCTTGGGAGAGGTGGAGGTAAAGGCTGTGCTGCTGTGGGTGAGCTTCCAAGGTCCTGCTTCTGTGGATGCTTCTGAAGGGATAGATTTGGGTTAAAGACCTGGAATGTTTATGATGCTGTCAGCTGTTGGGTACAGGCACTGAGGTCTGGCAGCAAATATCCCTGCAACAAATGTTTTATTGGAAGTGTCAGAGGGCAAAAGAGGTCTTGTAGTTGTGATTTTGATGGGGAATTTGGCAGCCTGGGAAATCTGAATGCAAACATACACTTTATGAGATAATAAGGAAACATATGTGTGGAAGACATCTTTGGACTCTTTTCCTTGTTGAATTTGAGCCTTTGTGCTGTAAAGTTGCTTTTTGTGCCTGTTAACAAGGGGCATGCCTGCAGTGTTACTCGAGAGCTGCCATGAGCCTTGCAGGTTCCTCCTTGTCCCATCTTCTGGAAGTTTGTAAAACTTCCTTGTTTTTTTAAAAGGGAATTTCATTGCAGTCACCAACCCCTTGGTGCTCTTTGTGTTACAATACACTCAGAGCACATCACGGCTTTTTTTTCTTTTTTTTTTTTTCCTTCCCCCCTAGACCTGACCAAGTCACAGTTTCCACAGCCCCCAAAAAACTTTCCAGGAGATGCAGTTGTTGTGTTCTTTCAAGCTTGAAAAGGAAAAAATGAACGGGGGAAAAAAAAGAAATCATTAATAGCAGATCATTGAGTACAAGCTGGAATCCTCTTTCAAAAAGGAAAATATATTTTTTAAAAAAGGAAAAGCCTAAATGCTTCAGTCAAAGGGGCACGTAATAACTGGCCAAATAATGAGAGTTTATGGCAAGGAAAAAAAGAGACTGGAGTACTCTGTGGCATTTTTCCGTGGTGGTGGCGTGTTAGTGGCACTGGTTTAGATCAGGTGCTGCATTTGGCAGGTCTCTCCCTGCCTTTATTTCACCTTTCAGGTGCATGTTAAGGATCAGGAGTGGGCTCTGCTGGCAGCACCTTTCCCTTCTTCCTGGTGACAGAGTTGTTTCCCCTTTGTTCCTGGTGACAGAGTTGCTTTCCCTTTGTTCCTGGTGACAAAGGCTCATTGTTTGTGCAAGAACCCACAGTGAGGCTGTGGTTTTAAAATAAGAGATCTAAGGCCACCCCCATTATTCAGACACAGATATTTAAATTTTACCTTGCATTTAGGGACAGTTTTTTCAAGGTGGCATCGCCAGAGTGAGTAGTTTTTGCTGAGTGGTATCTCAGAAGGAAAGAAAAGATGTTTGTACCCCCTGATAGTGACAAACAGCTTTACCATCATGTCCAAAACAACTGGAGGGAAGAGCTGCCCAAATCTGGTGTCCTTGTATGATGAGCTGCACCAACAAATCAACCCTCTCTCCTGCACATAGTCCATTTCAGTAAAATTCTGTGCTGTTTCCTCAAAAAAAACGATTGTGTGTTGTTGGGGAAACCAAGAGGAACGTTTTTGGGATGCTCAGGGAAGTGCACAGGTGCACTGAATGAGATGCATTTCCCAGATGTATTTTTAATTAGTGAAACCTCTGGGAAAAAATGCAGTTTTAGCAGTATGTTTACATGCTGCAAAGTGAGGTTTGGGGGGGAAAAAAATGGATAGGAGTTAAAAATACAGCATGTCTGGCTGCCAGGTTTTTCCATATGGAGTTTTTCTGAGATGTCATCCAGAACACACCAGCATCTGGTGTCCTCCCGGCCACCCTGCCTGGGTGACACTGACAGCTTGATGGCATAGCTGTGGAGTTCACTTGGTGCTCCTGGGAAGAGGAGACTGAGCATCCCAGAGCCTTTGAATCCCAGTTTCTCCCTCACACACACAGCACTTGTGAGTCATTTGATGTTTAAACCGACACGCTCTATAGGAAATACCAGGGGCTGATAGTTCAAGGATTAACAATCACTGGCAGCCAAGCTGGATAATGTTTCATTCTTGCACTGTGTGAGCTCTCAACTTGATGAACACTTTAAGAAATGTTAATTGAAAACCTTGCAGAGGAGACTATTAGGAGGCAGCCTGTTCCTGCCTGATATCCACGTCGGAAGTCAGACTCCATTAAGGTGTTTGTCTCCCTTATCAGCCCAGTGTGGTGGTGTTTCTCATGCAGCTCTGCTCTCTTTCCCAGGCCCATATTCTATTATCGTGGCAACGAGATGATGGCGGTGAGAGTTGGGCTTTACAAAGCTCACTACTGGACCTGGAGCAACTCCTGGGAGGAGTATGGCAAGGTAACAGCACATGGACCTGCTCCCAGGTGTCACTGGTGCTCCTGGGGGCAAACAACCCTTTAAACAGTTTTAAATTGGGGATATCACCAATTCATTTTCCTAAGGGCTACCAGATCTGCTGTGGAGGTTTAGACTGGATATTAGGAATTATTTCTTCCTTAAAGGATTGTCCAGCCCTGGCACAGGGAGTCCCCATCCCTGGAGGGATTTAAAAGCCATGTGGATGTGGCACATGGGGACATATTTAGTGGTGGCCTTGGCAGTGCTGAGGAATGGTTGGACTTGATGGTCTTAAAGGGCTTTTCCTAAATAATTCTATGATCCTATGAAAATCTAAGGAGACAGGTGTCACACGCCCCTCTCCTGAAGTCAGGGACAAGGAAAGGAAAATGGGCAAATTCCAAGTTGTTCTGAAGGTGCTCCCTTTAATGCTCACTTAATCCCCCCTTAATATTAAACTTCTTTCCCTGCTGAATTGTGAGCTTTCAGGTATCCCCTTGCAGTTGGACTTGCTGTTCCCTCTGCGTCCCTTCAACTCGGGATATTCTGTGATTCTGTGAAAGTCTGGAGGCCGATGCTACATGGATCACGTCTTACAGTTCCTAGGACAAAACACCTGGTGCCTTGAACTATTTAAATGGAACAGGGATGGGTTTGCTGGGTTTGTGATGTTTTTTCCTTGAAAGGTGAAAGGAAAGCTGTAGGAAAGGCACAGTAGAAAGAGCAGTAAAATCCATGTGTTTCATCTACTATCAGCATTTTTGCAAGCCCCCATCACACAGTGGTTTACATTTTATTAATTTTACTTATTTCCTGGCTGATCTCCTCGTAATTAGATGTTAAGCACTATTATTTCTTTCTTTTTGTATCTTTCTTGCCTCAGACTTGGGTACTAAACTCTGGGGCATTTTCTGAGTGGCAGGTTCACACGTGTGCCTTGCTGATTATACTTTTAGACATGAACTCAGTGCATTAGGACACAGCTCTCAGCAAAATCCTGACAGCAGACTGGGACTGGGGAGGGATTGTTTGCATGAGTTATTTTTTTATGCCTCTTTTTTTGAACTTATGGTGGGTCCTCAAGGCATCACAGGTGCAGAACTAAGTGCTGATGACATTTGTGGATATAAAAGTGCATGGATTCTTTCGCTGGGATGTCCTGGGGGTAGAGGGAAACGTCAGCTCCAAGGGAATCATTTACATTCAGGGTTGTAAATATGTGTGTTTGTCTTCCTGAAGGCTGTAATGCTCCAGGAGTCAAAGTTTGTTTTACAGGGAGTAAGGAGGAAAGGAAAGTTGGCTCTAGAAATATATTTTATGCTCTGTCTCAATGCTAATTCCACACAGATAAAATGAGATAATTTATTTGTCTAGTATGTGAGTAAAACCCATATATCTCATGTGGAGGATTTTCCTTATGTGGGAGACACTGGGAGCTTGTATGTCCATGTGTTTGGGTGTAGGGATGGGCTCATGCTTTTCCCATGTGCATGGAAAATTCCCACATGAATTATTGCTCTCCATGGTGATAAAAGCACATACCCACACTTATGTACCCAGTTGGGGAATAAATAAACCCCTACATTGATCTCAACTTATTTCTGAAGGTCTGTGTGGAGCAGTGATAGTGGGGACCAGTTCCTCCTTCCAGAGGCTCTCCCACTGTGAGCAATGGCAGTCGTGCAATTAAGGAATATTTATTTCCTTCCAAGTCTTTGTTTAACTACTGTCTGATAAAAGTCAGCAATTATCCCCTACATCAGAGAGACCATTACAAATTCACTCTCTTTCCTGCAGCTTGGATCACATGTGCTGGATGTGGGGAAAATTGGAGCACATTAGTGGCCAGACCAGCCATTAACAACATGCAGAGGAAGCTCAGGCTGAAATTTGTTCCAATTCTCCTCATGTCCTCGAGCCATTAATTACAAGCCTTGCAAGTTTAAAAATAGAAATAAATCAGAATGCAGACCAGTTCTGAGCCTTCTTGGAGGAGTTTCTAAGCTCACCTTGTGATACAGTTGCCTCTTTCAGTGACTTCCCAGCTGTGTTAATATTGGACTCCAGAATCAAAAAAGCCAGTTTGTTTGCTAATTTAATTTGAAAAACATATTTAAACCCATGCACATCTGTGGCATTTGGAATTCTGATTGTTTGATAAGTTTGATTTGCCATCTCAGCAGAACTTCAGCTAATGAGGCCTTGTTAATTGTATGATCTTTAGAGGCCCTTCCTCGTTGTGAATCCAGTGTGATGCTGTATTAAACTTCCAGATATGAAACTCTCTGTGTCTGAAGGTCCACACTCAGACCTGGAGTATTTGGTTGGCATGTCATCCATTGGAAAGAGTTGGCCAGATGTAGCAGAACAGCTGCCTGCACATTTTTAAGAGGTTTGGTTTATGAGTAGTTGAATATCTCATTATTTGGACAGATACAAGGCCCAGTTTAGTGAAGCCTCCTTTCACTTTCAGAATTCCCTTGGTAATTGACAGTGTGGGAAATCATCAATACAGAAAACTTGCCCTAGTTTTAATCCACACTTGGTTTATTTTTGTTTGAATTTCAGATGAGATTATACCATTAAAGCAGCTAAACCCACATTTTCATGTTGATGCTGGAAAATGGGAAACTGGTGCCTGTCCTGGGTCTGTCTAAGATGACCAGGATGAACAAGGAAGGATGTGGCCAACTTTGGCCCCTCACCTGGAAAGCTGGGTTTGAATGGGGAGTAAGTTAGTTCAGCAATAAGGAATGTACACACAAATAAAAATGCACCAGGGAGACACAGCTCGCAGAAAACAAAGCCTAGGAAAGCAGAACAGGGATCTGAAGGCTTCTCTCCATATGGCACTTGGAATATTTACCCTGGAAACATCCCATGCAAGCATGCAAGGTTTACAGTCATCCCAAAGTCCCCTGACAGTAACATGCCCTTACTGGTCTGCATCCTCTGCCTTATGGCCTGGGATTAGAACTTGTCATCTGACACAGAGATGAATTGTGCTCTTCTGTTCTTCCCGTTTTTTGCTTGTTTATTTTTTAACCCCCAAGCAATTTTTTTTTCTAGTCTGACTCCTGTCATAAAGTCTTGTAGTCTCTCTCAGTGCTGGAGGATACTTTGATGCTCTTTTCTGCTGGATTAACTGGATTTTTTGATTGTTGAAGGGGTGGTCTCTTGAAAGCATAAAGGGAAGGCTCACTCAGCAGAAGCAAGTGGGAATAAGCACTTCATGGGACATTTTCCCTGTGGATTGCACAGGATGCTTATTTAGAGCTGTTTACCTGGTTTCCATCTATATAGGTGGCTCATGTTTACATAATTTGACGTCTCTGACATTCAAGAGGTGATAAATGGGACAGAGAGAGATGAAAGGAAACCTGACTTGAAAAATGTGTTTGTATTTTTAAATAGTTTGGTAGGGGGAGAGAGATCTCCCTCCTGCACAGTGCTGAGTCCCTGTTGCTCTGACTGATGGGTATAAAGCTTTTCCATCGTTGTCCACCTTTCCTACAGCAAAAATCAGCAGTGATAAAAATAGCAAAAGGGAGAACTAAGGATAAACCTGGGGAGATCCCTCGCATAGTGTAACACACAGGACTTTTACTGGAAATCACTTGTAAAATGCTGTTCTTGTTTGGAAGTAGGGGTCTGCAAGGGGCAAAACTGGGTATTCTCTATAGATTTAACTGAGTAGGCAGCAAGTCCTCAGGAATCTACTAATTTCATGCTGTGTGGGGGAGGCAGGAGTGGGAGCTGCAAGAGAGAGGAAATTTCCTTTTCTCTGACTGCCACCAAGAGTATCCAGCACAGAACAATCCTTGTGCCCTCCAAGAGCACTGATTCAAGAAGGGGAAAAATAATTAAGAAAAGCATGTGGAAAAGGCCCTTTGGTTGTTGGAGAGTGGCTGATAACATCAACCTTTCTGCTGTCAGCTTGTTAGGAGTGTTCACTGAGTTTCCAGAGCGCCGCTGTGACTTTAAAGGATGGCTGTAGGCGCCTGCCAGCAGCTCCTATTGTTTTAATGCAAAATGCCAAAGGGGTTATTCCAGTCAGACTGTCTGATTGCCCTTCTCCTCCACGTGAAGGGATCGATAAAGCCTTTTCTGCACAGGGGATGTGAAGTCAAGTAGAACCTCACAAATAATGACATTTCATTGTGGTCCTCTGAGCATATGAACCAGCCATCGATCGGGAGGCTTGTGAGCTGCCCATCTTCGGGGGCTGCCCATCTTCTGGGGGCTCTTCCAGCCACTTAACACATTAGAGGCAATTCTTGGTCCACAGTGTTGAAGCTTGGCAGTCACACTTTGAGATGTCTGCTCATCCTGAGCTCCACTTTAGGAGAATTTCACTGGGAATCACCTAGGAAGGGAGAGCACCATTTACAGGTGCTGTGGCAAACAGCAAGAAACAACATTCCCGGCTTTAATTAACAGCTGTGCTTTTCTCCTTCCAATATTAACACGGTTTTGCTGCTCTGGGTTTTGCGTGGTGGAAGGAGGAGACATGAGCAGGAGACAGATCCCAGATTTGTGCGGCACCATCCAAATCCGCGGCCGCCTGTCAAGTCGGAGCGATCTGGGCTGGAGCCAGGGTGAGGAATTGCCAGAGGGCTCACGTTAACACAAGTGGTGATTCCATCTCTTGGCCCAGAGCCCAAACTGGCAACCGGCTGTGTTTGTCTCATGTCTATATTGACACAGCATCTGTGGTCCATTTGCTCTGGAAATTAGAGCATAAGCTGTGCAGCCAAGGGCTGCAGTGTCTTAGGAACAGGGAAACAATCTGGGTTACTTGATTGCTGGGAAGGACAGGAAGATGGGCTCTCTGGGAGGTTCATGTGATGGGCAGGGAATGTTATGTTTTAATAATAATAATAATAATAACAATAATAATAATAATAATGACTGTTGGAATTTTTCCTATGACAAACAGTTTTACACAGTGGTGCAAAATACTGTGTTAGAGCTAGTACAGAGCTGAGCTATGTCTGGTGCCATTTGATGCTCTTTTATGGGCTCCCTTAGAAAGGAGGAGATGTTCTAGACAGGGTCTTCTGGTTTGGCTTTCATGCTTTTGTGATGGAGGAGAAAAGCTCCAAGAGCTCACCTAAACACAGGCAGTGATCTTTCCACTGTGTTTGGTCAGCATTACCTGTGGACATGGAAATTACAGAATCACTGAGGTTGGAAAAGCCCTCCCAGACCATCAAGTCCAACCTGTGCCCGATCCCCACCTTGTCACCCAGACCAGAGCACTGAGTGCCACGTCCAGTTGTTCCTTGGACACCTCCAGGGATGGGGACTCCATCTATTACCTTGGATAGTGAGCAGGATAAAATATTAGGAATGTGCTTTAAGTGGCTCTTGATCCCTGCATATTGTTATTAACAGTCTGACAATAAATACCTTTAAGGGAATGACAGGGGATGAAGGGGTGGCAGATCTGGGTTGTGTTTTCCTGGTGGATAGGACAGGCTTAGGCACCTGTCAGCTCTTCTCTGACATGACATAGCTCCAGACATCACCAAACCTTCCAAGCAACCAGAGGCGTGGTCCAGGTACTCCAGAATGTGGTTTGTCTTGCCCTTAAATAGTTCTCAAGTCTCAAGCAGATTTAATTTAGACTGGTTTGCCCCAGGAAAGCAAAGCAATCCAGACTTGGGGATCCCAGGGTTTTTAAGATGGTATAGGATTTCTTTCTATCCTGAGAATTGAAAATGCTTTGACTGATAAACAGAACAAGATAAAGGTGAGAAAGATAAGTTAAATATTCTTTCCTAGCAGAGGAGCAGAGGACTGGGCTCCTCTGGCTGTATATGTAGTGTGTTAATTACTCTGATACAGGACAGTGCCTTGATCAGGGGTTTGAGGGTGTATTTTTATACATTTAATGTATAATATATATTTGATAAAATATATATAAAATAAAATAATATATTTATATCATATTTTTGCTCATTTGTTGAGGTAGAAAATCTTTGAAGCGCTCTCTGCAAGTTGAATATTGGCTGTCACACGGTACATAAAAATAATAATAGTCCATTTTATTTGCAGAGATAAAGTTGAAATGCCTTAGAAATTTAAAGGGTGGTTTCAGCCAATGTCATAAAATGGTAGTTTTATTTATTGGCGTTTTATTTATTTATTTATTTTGATTTTCCACAATAGGCTGCTTTTGAAGAGGGCGTTGAGTGCTTAAATTAGAAGGACAGACAGCTTTTGGCTGGTGCCATCAGGCAAATTGTACCAGCACTTTCTTTCCTGGGAATCTCTGGGATTGTAGCCTGGGCTGTGTTCTGGAGTCCAGGCTACAAAGAATTTATAGGAAACAAAAGCTAAAATGTAAACAGAGCAATGTCTAAACAAATACCCAAGAGACTAAAATCTTCTTTCAAACAGAAGCATTTGCAGCCGAGGAGCATTGTACCAATTAGCAGGCTCTTAATTAAATTGCTTGTTTGATTTGCATCCAAATTATAATTTGGATGTCATAGAGGCTTTGATACCTTTTTATTAACTGGTCCTTTTGTGGAAAAAAATACCACAAAAATCTATTTTCCCTGTGTGTTCCAGAGGCCTGTGGCGTCACAGGGTGGAAAGGTCAATCAGTTTTGTATCCATTTAAAGTCCATTATTGGTAGGGCCACTCCAACCTATCAAGCAACTCCCTTATTTTTCCAGTCAGTGATTCAGGAATCTATAGCTCTGTGCAGATAAATGGGATTTCATGGGCTTCTAAACTTCTTGCTTTATTGAAAAGCAGAATATTAACTGCTCCACTGACCAGCTGTCCATTAAAAACATGGGATATTTTTAGAAAATTGTTTGCCAATCAAATCCTACCAACATCTGTAGAGAGCCTTTTCAGTTTGTTTTATAAGCAAATGCTACAGCTGCTTTCCCACTTCCATTGAAAGATTCCCATTTACCTTCTCTCCATGTCTCTGTCCATGTCTCGGGGCATTTTGGGGGATTGTAAGGAGCGCAGCGTGGGAGCTGGAATTGTAAAGCCCAGCTTTAACAAGTCCATTTGGGGCCAGTCCTTGCTGGGCTGGAGGGGCCCTGCTTTATTGGCTGCTCAGGGAAATTAGTGCTTTTGCATTTTTGGCTATTCCCAGGGTTTAAATGGGTTCTGGAGGCTGCAGGCCAAGGATTAGGGAGCTCACAACTGGCTAATAACAGGCTGGGCTTGGGGAGCAGGAGCCTAGCAAGGCTGGAAGGGCAGATGGAGGGAGCTGGAAACTCTGTCCCTCAGTGCCCAGTGAGCGCTTAACCCCTTACTGCTCCCAGTTGCTTTCCCAGGGCAATCCCCAGTACTTGTGCCCTGCTGCTGCAGGGAAAATCCCAACTTCTGACCCCACATATTGTTAGTGACAGGAATGTCTCCAGGCTTCCTACAGCCCTGCCAACCCCACTGTCATGCCCAGGTGAGTGCCTCAATGCCAGCTTGCTATGAACCAGATCAAAATCACACCTATTTTTTTTAAATTAACCAGGTTTGCTTCATTCCTCAGAAAAACTGATCCTTCAGGTGCTGGCAAGGGAGTTTTCAGGGCCTGTTGCCTCTCAGGGTGACTGGGTGTTCCTCCTGGGATTTTGTTTTTGATCAGAACTGCAAAGTGATCCAATCCTCTCTCTATTTCGAAGCCATAGGAACTGAAGAGAGAAGATACTTTCCATGTGCAGAATTTTTATGATTAAATGGTTCCTCCTCTTTATCTTTTGTTTTGCCATTTCATTTCAATGAATATTTTACAGGGATTGTATTTTTATAAGACAAGAATATACGAGGTGCTTCAGCTTTTATGTCAGTGCAACTCCACTTTGTCACCTTATTTTACCCCACCAGCTCAGAATCTGTTTTGCAGACTGAAGTGGACTCTTGGGTGTTGTAGGTATTTTGGAACAAGGTGCTGGCGAAAGTGTTGTCACTGGAATCAATTTTATTCTCTCTCCTGTGTCACCCTTGATGACCTCTCTGCCTTTTCCTGCAGGGCACTGATTTCTGTCCTGGGCAGAGTGTCTCTGGAGTGACAACACACACACAGGAGGAACATACTTACCTGCCACTGCTGTTCCACCTGGGAAGGGACCCTGGGGAGAAGTTCCCATTAAGGTGAGCCAGTTAATGAGCTTGTGAAAATCCAGCACTGTCAGTGTATAAAATTCATTTGCTTTGGTAACTGGTTCTTGAAATGTGCTTTAAAAATGTCCCAGAAATCCATTCTGGGAAATAATGGCATTCCTGCACATTTTTTCTCAGGACAAAGGAACAAACCTTAGTTTTCAGGTGGTCAGGTTAGATGGGTGTGCATGTGGACTTGTCATTCTGGTTGTTCTTGTTCCGTGTCCTACAACCCCTCAGGGAGGAGGAAAACACACATTTTTGGACAGGACAGGACTGATGCAGCACAGCTGTGGAATAAAACAGAGGTGCTGCTGAGTGTGGGCCTTGGAGCTGTGATTCTCTGTGTATTTTGGGACTAGGGAAGAAACAACCAGGGATCTGTGGGACTGGAATCTCTGGAAGGCAGTTGTGGTAACCTTCCAATCTCCCAGCCCAGCTAAAGGAGCTTCTCCAGAGGCTGTTTAACAGGAGGACTTTTCTACCCAATCCCGTTCCATCCCTGGGCTCTCCTGGCTGTCTGAATCCATTTTCCTCTAAGCCTCCTATTGTAATATTTATCTCCAGCACACACCATGCCCTGAGAGATTTCTGGAAGGATTTATGGAGTCCTCAGCCAGCACAGCCCACAAAGAAACCTGCCACCTCCAAAAAGTCTCCCAAGGTGTTCCCACCTCCCTCCTTCTGAGTTTTACCCTGCGGCAAAACCAGCTGCAAACGGGGACACACAGCCTCATCCCTCACCAGTGGCACGGACTGGGAGAGTGTGGGAATAGATAAAGAGAAAACTGGTGCTGCTGTGACTGCCTGCCCAGAAATGGGCTTGTGCAGCAGCTTGGACAGAGGGAGATGTTTTCTGAGCTGACAAGGCTGCAATTACTCAACTGTTTTAAATAATTGAGTGGACACACTCGTTCCGTTCCTTTCAAAGGATCTGAGCCTGTGCTGGCCACTAAGTGTTTTCACCAGAGAAAGAGAAGGAGGGGGAATATTTCCACTTCACTCTCACTTAACAGAGCACTTTAGAGTTGCATCAGGCAGTGGATAAAGCTCTTTGGGAGCCCAACATTAGCTCTGCTTTCCACTGCATTCCAGCACTAATGAATAAAGCAAATCTGCAGCTCTTGGGTTGTAAATACAGCTCAGTGAAAGGACACTGGGTTGGGATTCCAGATGAGACCATGGCCTGGGCAGTTTGACAACTATTTTATTTCACATGGGCCTGGAGTGACAGGACAAGGGGGGATGTTTCCCACTGCCAGAGGGCAGGGTTAGATGGGCTGTTGGGAGGAAATTCTTCCCTGTGAAGGTGTCGATGCCCTGGCACAGGTTGCCCAGAGAAGCTGTGGCTGCCCCATCCCTGGAAGTGTTCCAGGCCAGGTTGGATGGGGCTTGGAGCAACCTGGTGTAGTGGAAGGTGTCCCTGCCCATGGCAGGGAGTGGGACTGGATGGGCTTTGAGGTCCTTTCCAACCCGAACCATTCCATGATTCTGTGATTTTATATTAGGAAGATGAGTGGATAGAAATTATCTCTTTTTCCAAAAATCAAATAAGTGGGTATTACTATCTGAACTGTACTTTGCCTACTATGTTTGTCACCTGTGTCACCTGCTCCAGGTGACCCTTTGCCTGCACAGGGGGGTTGGACTGGGTGACCTCCAGAGGTCCCTTCTGACCCTAAATATTCTGTGATTCTGTGATACTGTTTGTGCTTATCTCTGGATTTGAGGCAGAGGAGCTCTTCCCTAAGAGGTGTTGGCAGCACACCTGCTTCCCTGTTCTTTAACTGTTCCTTCCCACCCCCATGGATTGAGCATTGAAATAAATCCCAGTGTTACATCTGCAATCACTTCTCGTACGGTTCCATTGATTTTTTTGGACATTCACAAGCTGTTGTTTGATTGAATTTTATGGCAAGATTATGACACGATTATGGAAAGCTGTGCTGATGTTTATTATGCAGACCCTAATAGAAAATCTCTTTTTAGCAAATGACTCTTCCTTTCTCCAGCACATTCTGCCGCTATTGTCTCCTCTCTGGTCACAATGGAAAACTCATGGGAAGTGGGTCTCCTATATCGAATGTGGTAATTAAATTACCCTCATTTGTGGAGCTGTTACTGGTGTGTATTTTTATTTAGCTTAATTATCCCCCTTGGCAGACAGCCTGGTGGGAGTCCCAACACTAATGTTTCTCCAAAGGGAATCCAGCATCCTCTTCCAAGCCTGCATCTGCCTGTCCCTACATGCTGGCTGTGTTCTCTCTGCCTGCTTTTGCTCACTTCTAATTTCATTTATTCCTTATTTTAGTGCAGCCTTTTCTTTTCCCAGAAATGATTTTAATAATCTGTCATATCTCTTGACTTGCATTAATTTGGAGTGTAAAACAACCAGTAAGAGCTGTCATTGCTGCTCAGGAAGGCCTGGCGTCACATGCTTCTCCAGAGGGATTTACTGCTTATGTATTTGGGCGCATTCTGGAATCCCAGGGGATCTCAGAGCCAGGGAATCCTAGAAATCAGCCAGCTCACTCAACTGCAGCAACGTGCTTGACTTGCAGGTGCTCAGGGAGCTCATATGAAATGTCTCTGGGTTGTGACACTGCACATGCAGGACACTAAGAGAGAATCCTTCAAGGCTACAATTTCATCGATTCAGAGAATATTTAAGGTTGGAAAGACCCTTAGGATCATCAAGTCCAACCATTAACTCAACACTGCCAAGCCCACCACTACTTTGGGTCATCTCATGACATGGGCGTTGGAAAAAGATGGTGCCTTCCCACCCAAATCTTTTCATTATTGTATTATTCTATATTAGGAAGATGAGTGGATAGAAATAACCTCTTGTTCCCCAAGTCAAACAAAGCTTTTCAGTCTTTGTTAAGTGGCTGCTGAAGGATCCCTGAAAATGCAAATCCTTCAAGATCTGGGGCAGCACATAAAGTGTTTGGTTCCCTGGGTTTCTTGGTGAAGCAGGACAAGTCCTTCCTCTTCCTGACATAGTTCACTGGATTTCCTGGAGCCTGCCTGCAAACAATATCAGCAAAAGCCTGTCTCCCACAGGAACACTTTTCATGCAGTGGAAGAACTGGTCAGGCAATTACAGGCAGGTCCTGTTAGTGTGGTGAGTACACGTCTGGCAGTGCTGAGCCATCTGGCACTCTGCACTTGTGTTCCCTTCATGTGAGGCTGTGCCTGCATCCCTGCCCTTATCTGCTCTAGGAACAGATCTTCCCAACAGGGCTGTGACTGTTTCTTCCTGCTGTTTCCCCTCTGGATTTGGCTGGAGTCTCTCCTGCACCCCATCTTCTGCCAACGGACACAGTTGTGTTTGCTCCTTTGGCTTGAAATATCACAGAATCATGGAATAGTTTGGGTTGGAAGGGACCTTAATGCTCATCCAGTTCCACCTCTTGCCATGGGCAGGGACACCTTCCGCTAGACCAGATTGCTCCAAGCCTTGAACACTTCCAGGGATGGGGCAGCCACAGCTACTCTGGGCAACCTGTGCCAAGGCCTTACCACCCTTACAGGGAAGAATTCCTTCCCAATATCCCATCTATCCCTGCCCTCTGGCAGTGGGAAGCCATTCCCCCTTGTCAAAAGTCCCTCTCCAGCTCTCTTGGAGTCCCTTTAGGCACTGGAAGGGGCTGTAAAGTCTTTCCAGAGCCTTCTTTTCTCTTCAGATATTTATTGATGCTTCCCAATCTGGACTGGAGCAATTCTAGCAATCCAACAGCCTCTCAGCCTTTGGATTTTGGTAGGTGGGATTCATAACAGTGCCAAATTCATGTTATGAGTCCTCACAGTGCCTGAGCTTGCCTGGCTGATGGCACAGTGACATCCCCACATCAGGAGACTGGGTGGAACAAGATCCCTGTGCTGTGGGTGACCTTCAGGACTGACATGCTCAGGGTTACCATCAGATACATTCACTCCCAAGCTCTTATCTCCCTCTCTGCTGGAAAAAGGACTCTCTGAGAAGCAGCACTGAGAAGTCCTGGCATTGACAGAACTTGGACAAGCCAAACATTTCCATGGCTGCAGGATGAGGTGGGGCATGAACATGCCTGCAGGGAGCAGTGAGGCAAAACTGGCACCTGGAGAGGTGCTTGTAATAAGAAATCTGCAATACCAGGATAAACTTGGGCAATATATTTAAAAGAAGGGAGGTTGCTGCTAAATAATCTTTCTTTTGGTTACCAAAAATGTGGTAATGTGACTGCACTTGTATAAGAGTTACCTCGTTATCGGCTCCTTGGTGATTAGAAGTGAACGGTTTGTGTCTTTTTGTTGTCTGAGAGATTGCCTAGATCAGAAAATACCTCTTTTTTAATAGCTCTCAACTTCAAAATAGAACTAAGGTTGTGTGTTAGGGAGCACAGAAAGCAGAAGCATTTCCCCAAGTCTAAGCAGGGTTTTGTTTCCTCCCTGGATGCAATAACCGGGGTTTTTGCTTCATAACAAAACACTCAAACTGCTCGTGTTACCAAATTTATCCAAATGCAGAACTAAAAGATCTGATAGGTCTTTTTCTTGACCAAACTCTGTTATCTTTGGGGTATTGTGTGTCTGCTAAGTCCCACAAAGGGAACTTATTTCTCCAATGTGACAAATTCAGTAAAATTATCTGTTGGTAACATCTTCACAACCAGTTGTCAGTTTTATTATCCGAGTCAGATTATTGTTTATACACAACTTTACTAAAATACTTTATTACCAGGAAAGAAGAACACAAATAATAATATGTATATATATATATTTATATATAAAGCAAAGCTGGCACAGCTAAAAATACACTCAACAAAATACCTAATCCAGCCTCAAGTAGAAAAAGTGTTTTAACTCCAAACCTGCAAAAGGAATTTACAACAGAAATCTCTCAAATTCTGTCAGTTTGAGCCAGAGGTGCAAAGCCTCAATAACAAGTAAGGACAGAGTAAGTGCAGCCTGCTCACACCTTGTTGTTACTCCAGGTTTATAGCAACTTCTGCTCTGAGCGATTGAGTTTTACTGAATTATGAACATCAAAATTCCTGTGTTTTACTTAGGGCAATGGATTTTACTATTATGGAAGAAAATGGAAGTGATAAGGCTTGGTTGATGAACATAATGATTTTAGAACACATTAATTAAGAAGAGAGCTCACAAGTGCCTATTTCGAGCAGATGGAAAATTCAGGAAATCATCAGAGAGGTAATTGCAGTGGTTATGGAGCCAGAAAAAAAGGGAAGGAGCTCCTGAAGGGAAGCTAAAGGGGAAAGGATCTGAGAGAAAAGTTGCCAGTCTTGCCTTACAGCTCAGGGCAGAAACCTGGCTGTGGGGAAGAGAGAGAAGGTGCAAAACAGGGAAAAAATGTGAATAACAAAGAGCCAGGATGGTGCCCAGGGGAGATGCTGCCTCCTCAGCCTGGAAAAGAGGGAAATGGTACCAGCTGCATTGCAGGGGCGGATTAGCAGCTGCCACAGGAGAGGTGGCATTGAGAAACACTAAAAGTGTGGAAATCACGGATGAAGAGCCTTAGAGATGACAATAAAAACGTGGAGCATCAACCTTGCAGGGGCTGGATGCAGGAAGGTTGGGAGAAGCAGGTAAGCCAGGTGGGACAGCAGTACAGAGCCAGGGAAGAGGGTGAAGGAAAATACACCTGTGGAAGAGAATCACTGGGGGGATTCCAGAAGCTGGGGAGTTAAAAATTCCATGAAAATAAGTGAACAAGTAGAGGATCAGCACCATCACATCTCCTTGCTGCAGGGAAGGTGAGGGTCGGTCACAGGTTGGACTTGATGATCTTGGAGGTCTTTTCCAACCTTAATGATTCTGTGATTCCAAGTATTCCTGTGACTAAATGGGCATATGCCCCTCCGGGAATGCATCTGGGACCCAAAATGCTGCTGGACCAGGGGTGAGTTGGGGTACCTTTCAATCTTCTCTTTGATTCTTTGTTTGTTTTCCTTCGGCCCTTTGAGTCTCTCCAGTAATTCCAGCAGCAGAGCCCCAAACCAGTCTCTGCCTCATCCACTGTGCATTCTTTAAATTGCAAATAAACTTGATAATAGAAGAGAGGAACCGAGGAAGACTGAATAATAAGACAAGATCGAGACTTGAATACTATGGTGCTGCAAAGCCTCAAAGCACTGATAACAGATAAAATCAAATTATCATAATCTGGGGGTATTTCACAATTAAAAATAATGGTTTTAATTAAAATAATTCCAGGGGAGAAGGAAGTAAAGTATCATTAGAAACGTTTTATGCTCTTCCCATAACTTCAATAAATCCGACAGCTACTGTTCATAGAATCATGGAACTATAGAATGGTTTGGATTGGAAGGGACCTTAAGGCTCATCTTGCTCTACCCACTGCCATGGGCAGGGACACCTTCCACTAGACCAGGTTGTTCCAAGTCCCATCCAACCTGGCCTAGAACCCAGTGTCAGATTTCTGTGAATCCCATTTATATAATTATGGGAATATATATAACATATAATTCCCATTTTCTTACATTCGTCTCAGTAACAACATGGTCCTGTCACTCCCAGGATAGATATACTGCACTGTGCCCATATATAAATCATCAGGATGAGGCATAAAACATCTTTAAAACCTGCTGGAAATGCTGGTGGACTTGTTTGGGTGCTGATCTATCTGAGGGTGTATTTAATGATGGCAGAGAATCTCCTCTCCTTGCCCTTGGGACGCCATCCGACCCGAAAGTGAGAGACCACGGACAGCAGGATTAAACCAGAGTTTAACACCAAAAGAGAAAAACCCTCCTCCTTCCAAACCTGGCTGTGTGTGGAGGGCACGGTGGGGTTAACAGCAGAGCAGGTTCCACTGGAGCTGTTGGGGAGGGAGGATGGGAACAGATTGCCAAGGCACAATTACACTAAATGAAGGAAGCACAGCCCACACCTGTGCCTGGGACCCCGAGCTCCAATCCAGCCCTGATTGCATCTCCAGGGACTTCCCGGAGGTAAAGTGTCAATTAGTGTAATGACCCTGGACTTTGTCCACTCTGTTCCCTCCTTCTGAGCGTGGAATAATTTCATGGACGCTGGGGGATCTCTTTTAGCAAACTCCTCACAACACCACCTGCTCACCCTCTCATTCTTCCAGTGCTATTCCCAGCTCTCCTTCCACAGGATTGTTGGACTGGAATACAAAATGCAGCACGTCCTGGAGGCACCGAGGTCTGGATCTTCACAGACAATGATGCCCAAACACCTGTATAGATAATATTATCTTTTCTTTGGAACAGGGAATGTAACAAACCCTGCCTTGCAACCCAGTCCTGCATATGAATTCAAGAAAGGATGGGACTCCAGGTAGGAGAGGTTCCCAGCTCCCTTAACAACTCAGACTGATTACCATGAGGTAATTATCCCCATTTTACATGCAAATTCTAGGCACTCTTGCAGATTTTGTCTCAAAATGCACTTGCTTAGGGCTGGAGGCAGTTTTAACCCCTGTGCAGTCAGCAAATACTTCACAAATCTGTGGATGTGGGATCTTGGGGCACACTCTGGAGATAAATAGAAATGTCTGAGAAAAAACTGGAGCTTATCAGAGCCAGGAATAGGGATCTCCATGGGGCCAAGGCAGGAAAACCAATTCTCATGGCCAAGGAAAGGGGATCTTGATGGGGCCAAGACAGGAAAACCAACCCCCATGGAATGAGGATCTCCACAGAGACAAGAAAAGAAAACCAACCCCCATGGAATGGGGATCTCCATGGGATCAGGACAGGAAAACCAACACCCAGGGCACAGCATCTCGATGGGTGACTCCAGCTTCAGGTGAAGTCCTGGTTCCATCCTGCAGGCATTGCACTCCCCAGCCTCACAGGGAGACTTCACACACCTCTGGAAGAGGAAGACAATCCATGTGTTCATCGAGGCACCTGAAGAGGATCCATGATGATGTCCCAGTGTTGACTGACTCAGGGTCATCGCTGTTGTGTGCGGCACTACAAGGAAGACACCTGCAATCAGATCTGGTTTAAGCTGGTGTCAACAGGTTGAGCCATCTTAAGAACATGTTCAGGCCTACTGAGGTTTATAGGCTGGGGTATGACTTGGAGCATAATTTATCCATGTTTTTTAGCTTGAGGCAGCTTTGTCCTCATGTGAGAACTGTAGGTCCTTTATAGGGGCCGAGGCATTTCCCTCGTGCTTTGGGGATTCATTCAGCCCGTGCTAAACACTGAAATAATCTAAAAGCATGGAAGCTGCAGGGGAGAACAGTCCAAAACACTAGGAGCTGAGGTTAGGCCAAGATTTCCTGTCACTGCTGAACCAGCTGAAAAAAAGAGTGTCCTGAACACGGGAATTAAAGCAAGAAGGTGAGGTTGAGAGAGATGATTCTGCCCCTCTGCTCCACTCTGTTGAGACCTCACCTGGAGTGCTCTAGGATCCCCAGCACAGGAAGGACCTGGATCTGTTGAAGCAAGTCCAAAGGAGGCCACCAAGATATTCCAAGGGCTGGAGCTTCTTTACTGTGAGAGGCTGAGAGCTAGGGGTGTTCAGCCTGGAGAAGAGAAGGCTCTGGGAAGACCTGAGAGCCCCTTCCAGTGGATAAAGGGGCTCCAACAGAGCTGGAGAGGGACTTTGGAAAAGGATCTGAAGTGACAGGACAAGGGGGAATGGCTTCCTGCTGCCAGAGGGCAGGGAAAGATGGGATTTTGGGAAGGAATTCTTGGCTGTGAGAGTGGTGAGGCCCTGGCACAGGTTGCGTAAAGAAGCTGTGGCTGCCTCATCCCTGGAAGTGTCCACAGTCAGGTTAGATGGGACTTTGAGCAACCTGAGGTAGTGGAAGGTGTTCCTTCCTATGGCAGGGGGTGGAACTGGATGAGCTTTAAGGAATCTTTCAACCCAAACCATTCTGGGATTCTGTGATTTAAATGACTCAAGCTGACATTATTATTCTGTGGCATTCCCGTGTCTGAGGTTGCAGATGAGCATCAATGCTATGGATAAATATAGGAGTTAAAGATTATAGCAAAAAAGACTTTTTTCATTGCAATAAGACTGGCATATTTGGAGCAAAAAGCAGCAGTCGTGACAACACATTGTTTCTCTTTCCTCCAGAGCACAGCTGTGTTTTCCACTGCTCTGTCCACATTATGGCTAATTTGGAATCCTTCATCTGAAAAGCCATTTCTATGGATGAAATTGAGCACTTCAATATTTGCAAAGATGCTGTGGAGCTTAATTAGTTACCAGCAATATTTTATCTTATGGGTCCACTTTGAAAAGAAAATCTTAAATGCTGGAGAGATGACACAAGGATGTGACAGAAATAAACACAAGTTACAGGAGCAGCAGGAGGAGGCATTAAAGGATTCGCTATCTAGAGTATCAAAGTCTAACGATTAAAATATGTACTAATTCATATTAATCCTTAATATGAGCATCTTTATAAAGTGGGATTATCTCAGGTTTGGAAGAGCTTTCAAGTCCTGGCACTATAGGTGTGTTGGAATCCTAAAACACTGAAACACACATGTCTCCTAAACTGATTCCAGCTCCAGTTCCATCACTGGCATGTGTAGGTTGTACAATATTTCTGGATCCCTGATTGCATCCCATTTCCAGCTCAGATGCCATGTGTGTCCCTGGAACTTGCCTGTTTTTACACACCCTCCTCCGAGTGTTTGTCTCCAGCCTTCCCTCTCCATGTGCAGGCTCTCCTGTCCTCTGTGTGTCAACCCAGCTTAGCTGTAAAGCCTCTCTGCCTCCTCTAAAATCGTGCTTTGATTTTTTTTTTTTGCTGCCGGGCTGGAAATCCTGCACATTTGGAATTCAACCAGAAGGCTTCCAGATAAAATCACACCAGGCTGAAAGGCCACTGTGCCTTCGGGATGCAATGCTGGGATTGCTGCCCTGAGTGTCCTCGTCAGGGTGTGAGTCAGAGATGGGCTTTGGCAGCTCCCCAACTTCTTTGGAGCAGTGCAGGAGTAACCTGGGAGAGCTTATGTGGGATGCATGGGGAGAAGAGCAAGGAAATTCAATTTGTAAGAGCATGTAGTGATAGGACAAGGGGGAATGACTTCACACTGATGGAGGGGAAATTTAAGTTGGATATACGGAAGAAACTCCTTCCTGTGAGGGTGTCGATGCCCTGGCACAGGTTGCCCAGAGAAGCTGTGGCTGCTCCATCCCTGGAAATGTTCAAGGCCAGGTTGGACGGGGCTTGGAGCAACCTGGTCTAGTGGAAGGTGTCCCTGCCCATGACAGGAGGTGGAACGAGATGAGCTTTGAGGTCCCTTCCAACCCAAGCCATTCCATGATTCCATGATCCTGTAAAATTCGAGAGTTTCTCAAGGATATTCTGAATTTCCATGTGGTCCATCAGCTCGGCAGTCTTTCCACCAGGACGCAGCCAGCTGGGTGTGAGAGCCACACTTTGCTTTTCATTTCACATTCTCTTCCTTTTCATTTCCCATTCCCTTCCGGTTCTCTATCAGCAGAGCTCAGGCCCATCCCCACAATCAGCCTCTCTCTGGATGGCTGCCGAGCTGGGATATTTATAGGGTTTACTGGAAACTGTTGGCACATTGCTGGGCTTCGAAATGTGATTGTTTTGCAAAGAAGGAAATTAGCTGGAGTGTGGGGCTGCTGGCCAGCTTGGACTGCAAGCAGAGGGAGCCCGAGGTCAGGTCATTGTTTCTTTTATCTTCAGAAGCAATTTGCCGCTCTCTGTGTTTTTTTAAGTGACTCTTAACGTGATGGACAAAGTGAGATCACTGAGTAGGAATCCTCCATTTTAGAAATACTCGAGGTATTAGTGAAGTACACCCTGAACCACTTAAACAAGTACCTACTGGAGTAGTCGGGTGGATAAGAATCTGATAATTTTTAACCATGTTTGAGGAGTGACAGATGGGTCCCAGCTTGGAATAATAAAACTGTAATGGAAGAATGTAGATGGGACAGAACCTCGGGATGTTGGGAAATGGAGGAGATATTCTTGTCTTGGACAAGTCCCTTCTATTCTTCTTCTACATCTTCCTGTTCGTGTAATTTTAGTTTGTTTCTTTGATGATTGTGGAGTTTAACTGGCTGAGGGTTGTGTTTAAAACCCTTGGCTTGAGAACACTCTTGTAAAACAAAATATTGACATTCCCTTGGTTTCCCTACAATAAACATCTCCAAGTGAGGCAGGTGTTGCAGGAAAGCACTTGCAAGAGTGGGGGTTGAATGTTGGAGAGCAGGTTGACCTCAGGTGTGACATGCTGGAAGGATTACCTCTGCAAACTTCTGTCCAACCTGTCTGGCCACATGTTAGTCCTGTGTCTGGGAAGTCTCCCTTGAGAATCATTTAAGGGACAGCTCGAGGACAACCCCAAAAACACCCTTCTTTGTACCTGCCACCTTTGCACTCCCCTCAGGACTCAACATGTGCTCACAGCATTCTGAGGAGAATTCTGAGCAGGAAACATTTGGGGCCACTGGGACCAGCAGATTTGAAAGCTGAGATCATCTGCCAGGAGTCAGGTGCTTTTCTGGGGAGGACCAGCACACGTGCCATCCTTGTGGCCCTAAGCAGAGCACCGGGACTCTGCCAGCTCAGGTGTTTCACTCCCCTGCAGACCTATGGGCAGTCAACAGCATGTGTACATATCCTTCTCCCTGGTGATGGCCCAGGAAAAGTCTTCTGGCCCAGCTTGGTAATGTGGACACTGAAATGATGACCCACCAATAAGATCTGTATTTTTTCCCGTTCCAGTTTTGCCAGTGAGGAATATCAACGTGCCGTGGAGCGGATAACTGGAATTGTCCAGCAGCACAAAGACACGCTGGTGCCTGGGGAGCCACAGCTGAATGTGTGTGACAAGGCCATTATGGTGAGTGCTTAAAGCAGAAATACTGTGGGGAATCCTTAGCTTGAAATATGTATTGTAAAGCCTTCCTGAAGTGTCACCTAATTCTGGGAAGGGATGGAGAAGGGATGATCACTCACCTGCTTGTGGCTTCCTTCCTTAGGGACAGGGCAGGATCCACAACTGTAGATCCTTCTTCTCCTTCCTAATCGCCTTCTACAAATCTTAAAAGTCATGGAATCATCGAAGCATGGAGTGGTTTGGGTTGGAAGAAACCTTAAAGTTCATCTTGTTCCACCCACCTTCCATGGGCAGAGACACCTTCCACTAGACCAGGTGACTCCAACCTGGCCTTGGTCACTTCCAGGGATGGGGCAGCCACAGCTTCTCTGGGCAATCTGTGCCAGGGCCTCACCACCCTCACAGGGAATAATTTCATCCCAATATGCCATCTAACCCTGCCCTCTTTGTTTTGAGTCCTCTGTGTCTGAGTGGTGGCACTGGGACAGTTTCTCTCTTTCAGTGATGTATCTTTGATCTTGTTCAGTCTCCTCCAATTCTGCCCATGCCTGAATTTTCCAAGGTCTTTATGGCTTGAGACATGACAAAACGTTTTCAATTCTCTTTTCTGTTTCAAGTCTCATGTTGAAAAGTTACAGTTTGGCTTTCCTGTCAAACACAGCTTGGTTTGTTGAGAACCTGGGAAAGCAACTGGATAGTGTGGAGGAGGTAAAGTTGTCAGATGATGAGAGGCTGTGTAGTCTGAGGGAATGTGTCTGTGGGCTGACACAAAATAGTAACAACAACATCTTTCTGATGCTGAAATAATCTTCTGAAACAGTCAGAACCTGCTGCTTCTGGTCTGTCACCAGGAAAGAACAAAATGTGGATTTGTGTCCCCTCAGTAACAAGGAAAAGATCTTTCTTAGCCTTGTCCCATCTTTTTATTTTTGGCTGTTAAATAGGAAAAAGATTTGAAGCCCCATTGTTTCTGTGCTGTTTTCTTTTCTTATTCAACTTTTCCCCTAATAAACACTGTTCTGTGCTCCCCTGGGACCTTTTGGATTCAGGAACTGTCCGCAGAGCCTGGCAAAGGCATTTCTTCTGTGCTGCCTCCAAAACTGGTTCACAAATTTTAGGCCATCTGAGGCAGAAAGTGGGCTGGGGAGGATCCCAATCCCAGGAGAAACATTCAAATCCCAACAGGAAGCATTATGAGTTTTGTAATCTATGTACACTCCTTACAGACTGATTGCATGGTCACTAAACTGAAATATCAAGCACCAAATTGTTGCTTTTTGAGACCAGAAATTAAGAAAACCAAATCTTTTTGGAGTGGTTGGTAGATTGGGCCCGATATCTGTCTTTGGGGGATACTGGGAGATAAATATTGTTGACTAATACAATCTAATTTACTGTCTCCCAAATCCTGTCACCTATTTATTGGATATGAGTGTTTAATATCCTTTCTGGGACAGAGAATTGTCTTTACTTACACATAAGCAAAGTGTGTGGAAGTGTTCAAGGAAATGTTCAAGGCCATGGAGTGACAGGACAAGGAGGAATGGCTTCCCACTGCCTTCCGTGTGAGGGTGGTGAGGCCCTGGCACAGGTTGCCCAGAGAAGCTGTGGCTGCCCCATCCCTGGAATTGTTGAAGGTCAGATTGGACGGGGCTTGGAGCAACTTGGGATAGTGGAAGGTGTCTCTGCCCTTGGCAGGGGCTGGAACAAGATGAGCTTTAAGGTCCCTTCCAACCCAAACTATTCCATGATTCCATGGCAGCAGAAGCATCATTTCGCAGCTCCTGCAGTCGTGGGACTGATGGAAGCACAGCAGCACCAGCCCTCCGGAGCTGGGAGGTCTTTGCTGGCCCATCTGTGGTGTGTCCCACCAGCAGTGTCCACGAAGCTCCCACAGAGCCAGCTCTGCTGTTTTTTTGTCCTGTGGAAGTGCAGGAAAAGCTGTTCCATGCAGTGGAGCCATTCTGGCCTGACTTGCAGCATGGATGGTGTCCCCAGGGCTCCCAGCACAGCTCCAGAAAAGCTTTGGACTGTGAGACTGAAGCACACACCACTTATTGTTTGATATTTTTCAAAAGAACAAACATTTCTTTTGTTCTTTTGGCTCTCAGTTCCTTCTGCAGAGTGGCCTGAAATTTCCAGCCATGGTTGTGCATTTTAAAATGGAGAAACAGATTTAGAAACCAGCATTAATTGTTCTTAAAGCCTCTGGAGCCCTTGGTGCAGAGGTGCCTCCACCAGAGTTCCCTCTGTGTCTGCTCCTCTGCAGGGATAACTGGTGTCTCACTGCCATCTGTTGTCAGTTCCATGGAATAAAATCGTGCTCCAGCATTTTTTTTTCTGGGGTTAAGCTTTTCGTTTCCTCCGTAGGAATGTACATCCAAGAAAACATAAATATTTGAAGGATAAAAATAAACAAAATAAAAGGCAATAGGTCAGAGCTGAACTAGCCTTTGATATGTACAGACCTGAGAGAGGGAGGAACAGGGAATGAACACAAAAGATTTCTGAAGGCAGAATGGGAATTACAACCTGCCATTCACACGACCACGATCCCAAATTTTAAATGACAAAATACCAATTAAATAAAAAAAGTTCATTTCCAAATTCTTTCCTTTGTTGATCCTTTAGGAAGCTGAGGTTTGCAGTGGGTCTCCTTGCTGGTGTCCTTTTTCTGTTGTACACAGGCAGGTAGTTCAAGAAACATGGAAACAAGGGAGACAAATAGTTTTCTGTGGAAGAGGTGTCCCAGGAATGCCTCCTGCTCCGTCTGCTCATGGATTCATCCATCAAAATGCTCATTAAAATACCAGCATTCTTATCTCTCTCACACCCTTGGCCTTCTGCTGCTTTTTGCTTCCTCAACAAAGTGCCTGGATATCACAGTGCTAAGAATGGGAACTCTTCTGGACTCCAGGAAAATTGGGAGTGTCACCAAAACCTCATGGTCTGGTTGCTCTGTGCTGCTACAAGAGAGAGAGGAGGGTCACAGAGTCCCAGCAAACTGGTCTGGGAGAGACCAGGAGAGATGCCAGAAGAGGGAATCATGTGCTGCAGAAGGATTTGTAGCCTTTCCTAAAGCTTTTATTTGACTGGTGTTTGGAATGGGGAAGTTTATGAGCCCAGAAGCATCGGCTGCAAGAGGAGTTTCATTTTTCAAGCAGGACATAAAAGTGTCTTTGTGAGGATCAAAAAGGGCTGGTTGGGGTTAGAGCTTAGGAGACACTTGGTGTGAATCATCTTTCTGTCTATTTTTGTTTGTCTTTAACAGAATTGGTCCCCTCCAGGCTGTGAGAAGCTTGGGAAGTGCCTGAAAGCGCCTGAGTCTGATCCTAAGAAATGCTCTTGGCCTCACTGATCTCTGCGTCCCTCCAGAGCTGCACAGAGAGCCCGGAGCAGCGGACATCCAGCGTGTCTGCTCATGTTGGCACTCCTGTTTACACAGGAAGGGTGTGATGTGTGTGTGAAATCATCACTTGCTCTTCCAAAAGGGCCAGTGTTTATATTCCTCATGCTCAGGGTTCAGCCTCCACTCCTCTCTTCTTCTGGTTGTTTCCCTAAATGGTAACCTCAGCAAAGTCTGTTTCAGCTGTAAAAGCTCTCTGGACAATGACAACTCTGCCATCACCTCCAAAATGCCATGGATTCCCCTTGCTCCTTCCACCCAACCTGCTCTCCCAAATCATTGCTCACTGGGATGCCCCAAAGGCAGCCATAGGGATGGAGCAGGAAACTCAGAGCTGCCAGAAAGCCATGCCCAAAGTGCCCGTGTTTTGTGTGCCTGTAACTTGTTGTTTTAACATTTGATTTCCATTGTGAACTCTGGATATCAACTTGTTTTTCCTTTCTTCCCAAATTTGGGAGTTCTGGGTGCAGCTGCTGGGAGCAAACAAGGGCTCCCTCCTGTTCCCAACTAAGGAGTTGGATTTGGGGAGAATGCCCTGACTTTCTTGCATCTGTAGCTGCAAACATTCCCTAGGTTATGGTACAAGGAAATTTGAGGATACTGTTCAGGTAAGTATTGGATTAGGGTTACAGCAGCATTCCAGTGCCTAAAGGGGCTCCAAAAGAGGACTTTGGACAAGGGATGGAGTGACAGGACCAGGGGGAATGCCTTCCCACTGCCAGAGGGCAGGGTTAGATGAGATATTGGGAACAAAATCTTCCCCGTGAGGGTGGTGAGGCCTTGGCACAGATTTCCCAGAGAACCAGTGGCTGCCCCATCCCTGGAATTGTCCAAGGCCAGGTTGGATGGGGCTTGGAGCAACCTGGTGTAGTGGAAGGTGTCCCTGCCCATGGCAGGGGGTGAGACTGGATTATCTTTAAGGTCCCTTCCAACTGAAACCATTCCATGATTCTATTGCCTGATTGTTGGTGTGCAGGACATTCATAGGGAACTGGGGGTCGGGTGATCATTTCAGGGGTTTTCTTAATTTCCAAAAATCTACGTCTAAATCTGATTTAAGTCATGCTTCTCATCTCATAATCCAGGCCCAGCCAAGAGCAGGCTCAGAAATACCCGTTTACATCAGATGTTAACTCTTGACCCTGTTTCCAATGCACGCTCTCCGAGGAATTCTCCTTGTGCAAACTTTCCACAGCCTGGGTGTAGCTCTTCTTTAAACAGAGTTCCTGGTGAGCGCGGGGCCTTCGCACGATTCCGTGGTGCAGATTCCTCGTCTGCCCTGGAGCTTGTTCCACACCCTTCCCTGTTGCTAATAAACGTGTCTTGAGCAAAACCAAGTTACTCTGGGGCTTCAGGGGAGTAGCTGGAAGGAACCCTGAGCATGTTTGGGTTCAGATTGAAGGAGGGGAAATTTAGGTCAGATATTAGGAAGAAATCCTTCTCTGTGAGGGTGGTGAGGCCCTGGCATAGGTTGCCCAGAGAAGCTGTGGCTGCTCCATCCCTGGAAGTGTCCAAAGCCAGGTTGAACAGGGCTTGGAGGAACCTGGTCTAACGGAAGGTGTCCCTGCCCATGGTAGAGGGTGCCATGGAATGAGCTTTAAGGTCTATTCCCACACAGACCATTCCAGAATTATATGTTTGCACCACCAGCAGCTCCACTTGACACCTCCAGTGTTTCCCACAGTACACATGCCCTCTCTGTGTGGTGATGTGCTGCCTTGGGAAAAAATCCAGGTGCTCTGTCCTTGGAAACAGCTCAACTTCCTTCCCAGGCAAAGGTGGGACTGCTTGAGAGCACTGCCTGTGCCAACTGCTGTGCTGCCTGCTCCGGGCTTTCAGCTGCCTGTTCTTACCCTCCCTATAATCCAAACACTCCCATTCTCTCCGTTCCCATGGTTTATGCTACCTGTAATCCCCTCCACTGTAATTCCTAGTGTACATCTCCTGAAGCTGGATAATCCTATGAGATCGGCATAAGAACAGCACTTGAGTCAGCTCTTACTGTTCCACCCCTCAGAAATCCCAGCATTTCCTCCACCAGCAGAGTCTGTGGATCCCTGTGCATCTGCAAGTGGCATTTGTTTATAGTCCACATTTCTTAGCTGCCTTATGATGTTCCTAATTGTCCTTCAAGTATATCATGGCATTTCCAGCTCATCCATAACATTCCTCCTTGTTTTGACATAGCCTGGATAGCTCAAGGCTTGGGAGATTCTGACCAGCCGGTTCCTCAGTGGCACAAGGAGAGAGACTGGGAGGACCTGTGGGTCTGTCAGCACAGGACACCAGATAAAACCAGTAACTCCCATTTGCTGCGTCTGCTCCACCTCTGCTTTAGTGCTGCTTCGAGTCCAGAGATGGGAACGGAGCTGGGGAAGGGTCTGGAGCACCAGGAGTGGCTGAGGGAGCTGGGGGGGCTCAGCCTGGAGAAAAGGCTCAGGGGGGACCTTCTTGCTTTTTCCAACTCCCTGACAGGAGAGGGGAGGGGGGGGGTCAGGCTCTGCTCCCAAGGATGTCAGGGAACAAGGGACAGGATGAGAGGAAACGCCCTTAAGCTGTGCCAGGGGAGGTTCAGGTTGGATAGTAAGGAAATTTTTTTGTGGAAAGGCTTGGAAAGCATTGAAACAGCCTGCCCAGGGCCGTGGTGGTGTCACCATCCCTGGTGTTCAAAAAACATGTGGATGTGGCATTTGAGGACATGGTGGTGGTGAACATGGTGATGGTGCCGGGCTGATGATTGGACTTGATGATCTTAAAGGTCTTTTCCAACCTTAACAATGCTGTGATTCCACGATTCAATCACCCAGAATTCTCAGAGTCCTGCAGTTCACTATAAAGATCCCACCAGAGGAGGGAGTCCATCACTGCAACTCCCTGGAAATCCTCATCAGCCCTCAAATAGTTGTGAGGTAACAACACTTCGTGGGATTTTGTGCTGCTTATGAAGAGTTCACATCATGGGATCGGAGCTGAGCACTTGCCTGGACATGTTCCTCAGTCCTTAGCACTCGAGAACACACACTGTGAGTGTTCTGGGTGCCGGCTGCCCCTGTCCCCTCCCTGCTGCTTCCTCCTTTTCTCTTTCACAGCTCTCAGTTCTGAAGGTCCTGCTTTTCCCCTGGAACTTGCTTGGACAAGCCACCCTGCTCTAAGCAGCCACAGTGTTTATCCTCTCCCCCAGCACTCCAAGTCCTCATTCCTCACTGAAATAATCTCTCAGGACCCAGATACAGGAGGAAAACTTTGCACTAGAAAGCAAGTAAGTGAATTCACTTAGTGTGTGTTTATAGTAAATGGAACAAAACAGATAATAAATAATCAAAGCTTAATGTGACAAAGCTTCTGCTTTAAATTTAAATAAGAATAGTAGTATTACAACTGTTTATCAGGAATAATTTTAAATCAATTCCTCTCCCAAAGATGTACAGATTTAAAAGTTGTGAGATGAAGAACTAATGAAGGAAAATAATTTATCAGAAATGCATTCTATGATTTCACCTGTAAACAAGGGGAATAACACTTTGCTGGGGGAGAGTCTCACAGATCACGGGACTGACTTGGGTTAAAAATAACTTGGTTTGTTTTCCCAGTATTATTTTTACCTTGGATCAATTTCCCAGCCCACAGAGCTGCCCAGGAGCAGTTCAGAGGCTGGAGGGGGACCAGGACCGGGGATGAGAATGGTGCCTGCAGCCTCCAAAATGCACCTTGGAGCAGGAAGTGGCCACATCTGCCCTTAATAATGATCCTGAACCTCTGGTCTGAAGCTGCCTGGTTTGGGAACTGCCCATACTGGGCCAGGAGTGGGTCTGGTGGGGTTCACAGCCTACTCGGGGACCTGCAGCAGCCAAACTGGTCTGTTGGTGGCTTCTTTGCTCAAGCTACAAGACATAAGTGCTAAAGGAATGATGATGTTTAATGCTGTGATGTTCCTTTCTTTATATTTATTATGCTAAATGCTAAAAGCTGAATATCTACTTGGGCTAAGAGTCCAAGGAATTTCTTTCTTGCCTTTAATTTCCAATTAGCTGAGCCTCTCGAGCCTCCCCGCTCTGCCCCTGAGGCTGTGTTATCATCCGACCCTCTGTGCGGAGAAGCTTCCGAAATGGATGGAACTAATAATCGTGGAAAAACTCCGGCTGCATTTACAGCCTCTGCCTGCAAAAGTGGAGCCTTGATTTCAAAGCCTGCAGCGACAAATGGATTATTTCGGTGGCAAATTAGTCTCTGGGGACTGACAATTTGGGGAGCTGAGCGCTGGAACTGGAAAGCAGCAGATCAATTCCGAACACTTGGAGCCAAGGTTAATGCCCTGCAAACTATTGAGTGCAGCGATGAAGGATAACGTGTCAAATGGGAAGCTTGGGAATATGGAATTAAAGGGAAAATGGGGAAGGTTGGAACAAGGAGAGCGAGTGAGACCCACAGATTTGTTAATAAAACCTGAAGACTGAGTTTTTGGGTGAGCGCTGAGGGTGACAATGGGATTTGAATAAAAGAACTAGAACTAATATCTCTGGGAAGGAGGGTTTTGGACTTGGGACAGTAATGCAAGCTGGCAGTTCTCATACCTGCCACACTGAGCCTTTCCCGAACATCATGGATGGCTCCCAAAAATTCCTGATTTCACATAAAGAGGACGAGACGAGGATCTCCTGAAGGTTGAAGAACACTATTCCTGCTTTTATTTGAAATAACCACATGAAATCATTCCAGCAGCTGAACAAAGACCTTTGGAAGGTGAGAATTAGATGGAGTTTGGGGGAGAGGCAAGTTTGGGAGTGCTGGGAGGTGGTTTTTTATCTGCAGAGTTTCCAGCAGCCTCCTGAGCACAGCCAGATGAGAAATCCCTCCCCAGGGATCCTGCTCTTCGTCAGCACTGGGAAACTTTACAAAAGAAACACACTTTTACTGTCTTAAGAGTTACTTTGCTTGTCCAGCCTCCAAATAACTGTTTTGCAGTTAAAATGGCTTGTTTTCCGTCTCTCTTTACAGTTATAATACTTGGAAATGGACTTTTCCTTTTGTTTTCTGATAGTATTGGATGGTTTTGTATGTTATCAGAGGGCAACACTGTGGTGCCCCTTGAATTAAACTGTCAGATTTTAAGAATAGTTGTAAGGGAAGCACTGAAATCCCATTTTAGGTTCTTTTTTCCTTTGGAAAATGGCTATTTTAAAAACCCAGACTCCATTTGCCTGTTTTCTTTATATCCCCTTCTACCGTTCAAATTTTTGTTGTTGCTCAAAGTCTAGTTGTGATTATATAAATCCCAAATAAAGGTGGATCAGAAGCCAAAAGCTTGTGGTCTTTTAGGAGGGAGAAAAACTCAGCCTTCCAGCTTCTGGAGAGAGGCAATCTGGCAGCATTCTGAGCCTTTGTCCCTCTTGGAGTCACTTAACACCCTTCTGGGTGATAGGAGCTTGGTAGCACAATTCCCATCTGAAAGGGAGAGCAGATAAAAGCCGGCAGCAAGGAATGTGTGCCAAATCCATTAGTTCTGGAGCAGACACAAAATCCAGGCTGGCCAGAGGAGGGAGAGGAGTTTTGTGCCTTCTCCAAGGGCCTGATGCAGTGGGCAGGAGGTGCTGGCTTGGGCTCCATGGGAGGCAGAGCTGGATCGACACTTTCCCCTCTTTTAGGGGGCACAAAACCAGCTCCAACGCTTCTATCCCAATTGGAGGGATCTGGCTGGGGAGCTGCATTCTTCTGCTGTTGAAATAAGATATTTCAAATTTGTGTTGTTTTTTTTTTAATGGGTCTAAAGTGCATTTCCTCAGCTGAAACTGAAGCAAAACGTTCCAGCAGATTTGCAAGGAAATTTCAGTTCTTGTTTCCCCTGGTGGAAGGGCTATGTTGAAATTTGGGGCATTTTGTTCCACTTCACACTGAAGCTTTAAAATCCTGAATGGAACAGAAACTTCCAGACTCAGCACAGCTCTTCTAATTGCCTGGTTAAGCAGATTAGAGCTAGTTCCCAAGCTTTTATAGTCCCGGTTTCTGTGTTCCCTGGCTAATAACATCTCTCCTATCAGGATCTCAGAACACTTTTAATTGTGCCTCTGTGTCCAAAAAATAGGCAAAACCAGCTACAGTATTCTGGGGTGGGTCCAGATCCCAGGTGGTGGTTCCTCTGCCAGGCACAGATCAGCCCTGGACCTCTTGAGCCACAGCCGGATGTTGAGAGTCATCTCCAGAGTGATATTCCAGAGCCCTTTGACATCACATTTGGAAAGGGGTCCTAGGAAAGTTCTTTTTTCAGATGGAAATTGCAGTAGGAGTCAGCACTGTTGTTTGAAAGGTTGGACAATTACAGGGAAAACTGATTTTCTTGTGATGTTACAATCTGGACTGTGCCGGTAGACGCAGGTCATATCCTTTGGAATGGAGGGTAAATGAGGAGAAATTCTGACAGAGATTTCAGGAATGTTGTTTTTTAAACATGTGGCATGATTTCTGGCAGCTGAACCACTGGAAGTCTGACTTGGTGTAACTTTTATGCCCTTCCTGGCAGAACTGATGGTGACAGAGAGAGGAGAGATCCTCCAGCTGTGGGATGTGAAGGGAGCAGTGGGAGCACTCAGCAGCTCGTCCTGGTGGAAGCTGCTGGTTTCCCAGCGATTGGTTGGTATGAGGGGCCTGAGAACCTCACTCAGCCTCAAGGAAAATGTTGTGGAGTCTCCTGCTGGTAATGGGGATCCAAACAAGACAGGGGTGACATAGACCCCCCATTACACTCCTCCATTAGTAAGGGGAGAAGCAGGGCTGCCTGGCAGGATGCAAAAGAGCCCTTTTCCCAGGAAATAAGCTCCTGCTTATTTCTGCAAGTAGGCAGATAAATTCCATCATCACTTCCATCTGCCAGGAAGAAGAGGAGGTGCTGGAATAGCTCATTGTCCTGTGTTGCAGTTGGTAAGGTCACAAGAGAAACCCATCCAGCTTATCCCAGGGAGTGAGGGTGTTGCAGAGCCCCTGTTCCATTGGAAAGCTTTGTGCTTCCTCCGTGTTTGCTTCACTGGAACAGCTGCCTGAGAGGATTTTTCTGGTGCCAAAGAGATAATCTGAGTTGAGGGAAAATCTTAGTCTGCGAGGGAATGGTTGTGAAGGGAGCACGGACTGTCTCTGGCAGTAGAGAACTTAACAGGAGTTGGGATTGTTCAGCCTGGGGAAGAGAAGGCTGAGGGAGAACTTAGAGCTCCTTCCAGTGCCTAAAGGGGCTTCAAGAGAGTTGGAGAGAGACTTGGGACAAGGGCCTGGAGTGACAAGACAAAGGGGAATGACTTCCCACTGCCAGAGGGTAGGGTTAGATGGGATATTAGAAAGGTGTGTATTCCCTGTGAGGGTGGTGAGGCCCTGGCACAGGTTGCCTAAAGAAGTTGTGGCTGCCCCATCCCTGAAGTGTTAAAGGCCAGGTTGGACAGGGCTTGGAGCAACCTGGTCTAGTGGAAGGTGTCCCTACCCATGGCAGGGAGTGTCTGGGGAGTGTCAGGTGAAGGTTTCCCCATCACAGCTCTCGGCAGCAAACCCTGAGCTTGGCCAGGGGTGTTGCAGGCTCAAACTGCTTCTGCTTTCTGCAGTGAACTGTGCCCAGATGGATTTGGACCAGATCCAAGGCTTATTTACTAATGTAAGAGGAGATCTGTCCTCATTCAGTGGATTTTACATGCCCAAACAACATCCACCTTCAGGAGATGGGAGATGGGAGCTGTGAGATCTCCCTGACCTGCCCCAGGAGTCAGTGACACCAGGAGCTGTTGCTCCAGGACCTAGGGCTGTGTTATCACCCCCGTGGGTGTCATCCCAAACAACGGTTTTAACAAACACAGAATGCGATTCCAAGAGGTCACACGAGGTGAGAGCAACAGAAAAGCAGCAAATAGGAAGTCCTGTGGATCTTGCTGTCGCTGCAAGGGGGGCAGGGGGAGGGGGGCTGGAAGTGTAACCCTTGGGCATGGGGCTCCTTTCCAAAGTGCACTAGGGACAAGGCAGGGTCCCAGGGCTCCGTGTCCTGGGGAAATACTGTTCCACACCCTGCAGGTACCTGAGCACTCTTCAGAGGGAGACTGGGGCTCCATGGGTGTTGGGGCTCCATGACCAAAAGTGACAGTTTTGTGTACCTGTACTCAGGCTGCTGGAGCTCCACGCACTGGGGGGCCAGGGCTCCATGCTCTGGGGTACCAGACCTCCATGTACTGGGGGAACCGATGCTCGATATGCTCCAGGGTACCAGAGTTTTTTTGTGCACCGGGGAATCGGGGCTCCATAGCCCAGAGTCCCAGAGCTCAATGCACCAGGGGGGTTGGGGCTCCGTGCACCAGGGGGTTGGGGCTCCGTACCCCAGGCTGCCGGAGCTCCATGCACTGAGGGGACTGATGCTCCATGCCCCAGTGTACTGGAGCTCCACGAACCGGGGAGCAGATGCTCCATGGCCCCGGGGTACCGGAGCTCCACGCACCGAGGGGGCTGATGCTCCGTGCCCCGGGGCACCGGCGCTCCCCGCCCCGGGCTGCCCGTGCCGCGCGCTCCCGGCGCCGAGCCCGTGCCCGCCACTCGGCGGGGCCGCCCCGGGGCGGGCGGGGCCGCCCCCGCCGCCTCTGCCCCGCCCGTCTGTGCCGGGGCCGCGGCGGCTGCGCACGGCGGGGCCGCCATGAGCGACGAGCGGCTGCGGCGGGTCCGCGACCGCGTCCGGCCCTTCCCGGACTTCCCCGTGCCCGGCGTGCTGTTCCGGTGGGGCGGGATGGGATGGGGATGAGGATGGAGACGGAACCGGGGATGGGAATGGGGCCAGACCAGGGATGGGACCGGGGATGGGATTGGAGACGGGGAATGGGATGGGGATGGGACCGGGACCGGGGAATGGGATCGGGATCAGAACCAGGGCCGGGGATGGGGCCGGAACCAAAACTGGGGCCGAGCCCGGGGATGGGACCAGGGCCGGAGATGGGAATAGGATTGGGATTGGGGATGGAGCCAGGACCTGGAAAGGAGCAAGGACAGGGCATGGGAATGGGACTGGGGGTGGAGCCGGGCCGGGGACTCGCTGCCGGCTCCTCTCCCCAGTGCCCATCCTTGCACCTGGCAGTACCAGGACCCTTCCCTGCGCTCCGGAGCTCAGTGGAGCCTGAGCAGCCCCCGAAGGTCACTCACTCCCTGCCCTCCTTCATTGCAGAGATATCAGCCCCTTGCTGAAGGATCCTGCGGCATTCAGGACTTTGATTGATCTTCTGGAGGATCATGTGAGGGCATCATTCCCCAAAATTGACTTCATTGTGGGTAAGTGTTGGTTAAACATCCCTGAGGCCAGGGCAGACCAGCATGTCCCAGGTGGGAAGCATGGGGTGACCCATCTGGAATTCTGTGGCCCCCAGACATGAGAATCACCTGAACATTGGCCTCTGTCATGTGGTAACACCAGGACAGGTTATACCCTTAACCTCATCCTGTAGTTTCCTGAAATACTGGTTTGGATGTTGAAGGTGTCATCTGATGATAATTCAGTGCCAGTTTCATAATTCGTTGCTTCCATTGTTAAAAAAGAGGGAATACAGAAAGCCTGCCATGCCTGGTCCCTGTTGCAGGCAGACTCCGTTCCAGCTTGTTTTCCTTCTCAGAAGCCTTTTCAGGCCAACACAAACAGCCAACACATTGTGGCAATGATAAGACCTTGCAGCACACCTGGGAAAGTGCTGAGGAAGGCGGAGCTTGGGCTGGGCGATAGCCCAAGGGTCAGGGAGCACAGACCAGACCTGGGCCAGGTGTCTTGTGATAAGTGAAGTCTGTGCCCAGAGGTGCAAAGTCTCTGGTTGTGTGGCCAAACTGATACTGAGGCTCTGCTGAGCTTATCTCTAAGGAAAAGATCCAGAAGGGAGAGAAATGTGCTGATGGGGCTCCCTGTGGAGCCCTGGAGCCCCTCAGCAGCACATCTGGGCAAGGACAGGAACGTGGTGTGTTTTCAACCCTCAGAAGGGACTGTAAGAGCAAATTGCTTCTAGAAACCCCCTTGAATGGGAGGATAAAATGGAGTTATGCAAAGACCCTCCCCCAGTCAAATGGCTCCAATCTGAGCAATGGGACAAGAGGAAGCAGCCTCAAGGGAGGTTTAGGTTGGATATCAGGGAAAATTTCTTCACGTATTGGAATGGGCTACCCAGGGCAGCTGTGGAGTCACCATGCCTGGAAGTGTCCAAGAAACATGTGGATGTGGCACCTGGGGACATGGTTACTGGTGGCCTTGGCCAGGCTGGGGGAACGATTGAATCTGATGGTCTCAGAGGCCTTTTCCAACCCAAACAATTCCATGATTCCTGTGCTCTGCTCCCCCCAGGCCTGGATTCCCGTGGGTTCCTCATTGGGCCCCCTCTGGCCCAGAGGCTGGGGATTGGCTTTGTGCCCATACGGAAAAAGGGGAAACTTCCCGGTCCCACCGAGTCCGTGTCCTATGCCCTGGAATATGGCAAGGTAACACCCAGGAAGGGCAGGGGAGTCTGGGGCAGGGCTGGGGGTGTCCGCGAGGGGATGGGTGATAAAACCAGCGGGGTGGTCCCAAACTGAGTTTCTGATGCCATGGACAGTCTGCCCAACCTTCAGGAATGGCTCTGAGCTGCTCCGTCCCTGAGCCACAGACACATGGTTCGTGCCAGTGAGTGGTCTTTGATGCTGTGCTGTGATTTTTTGGGGGGGTTGGTGCTAAGACTTGATGCTAAATCGCTTTCTTTGGCTTGAATTCAGGGGCATGACCACGGAGAGTGTTTCCCACTCTGCCAGTAAGTGCTCTAAGTCAGTGCTGTCCCGCATGGCTTCCCAAGTCCTGCTCCATAACCCCGTGGCTACTCTGCATTCAGAGCTGAGCTTTGAGCCTAATAATGTGCAACTGCCACTAGTAACTAACGGCAGCAGAACCCCCAAACCCAGGCCTTACCATGGGGAACGTTTGGGCCAACCCCTGCCTGGGACAAGCTCAGCTGACACAGGACGTGTCGGTGCCGCTTTGGATCTGGCTTAGGCAGAGCTTTCCGGTGCATTACAGGATATTTTCCTCACTGGAGAACTGCTTTGGGATAAAATTCCACAATAACTCACATGATGAATGTTCAGGAGGATCTTGACGTGCCAGAGGGTTGGCCCAGCAATCCCCTCCCTGCTCTGTTTCCATGGCGCTCCCCTGTAGCTGGAATATGAGTTCTTTGGGATTTTGGGTGCTGCGTGTTTAGGTTGATCCTGCTGAGGACTTGTCTCTGTTCTACCATGTGTGGAACCAGCAGCTGATGAAGAGCTTCTCTCTAAGGCCAGACTAAAATGAAGCTGCTCTTTCCACCCTGCAGGCCGAACTGGAAATCCAGACTGATGCCATTGAACCGGGACAGAAAGTGGTTATAGTGGATGATTTGCTGGCAACTGGAGGTGAGAGAAGCTCGTGTGACCCATGTGCCCATGTGTGTTCATAGAATCATGGAAGGGTTTGGGTTGGAAGAGAGCTTAAAGCTCATCTCATTCCACCCCCTGCCATGGACAGGGACACCTTCCACTAGACCAGGTTGCTCCAACCTGGCCTTGAAAACTTCTGGGCAACCTGTTGGGAGCAGCAGGAGTGGCCATGGGGTTAGAAGCTGCTTCTGGAGTGAGGACGTTTCTCTCCCCCTCCACAGGTACCATGTGTGCAGCCTGTGAGCTGCTGAAGAGGCTGAAGGCTGAAATCCTGGAGTGCCTGGTGATCATAGAGTTAAAACCCCTGAAAGGGTTAGAGAAGCTCAATTCCATCCCTTTCTACTCGCTGCTGCAGTATGACTGAGGAGGAGCAGGGAGCAGGGAACACTGGGAACAAATTTGGGGCTTTATTCAGTAATTCTGAGTCACAAGGGGGTGGGCAGGGGGGAAACACACATTTTGATCACAACCAGATGCTATTCAGTCCTAAATCCTATTTCTTTTCCAAGCAGTGTGGTGAGTGTAATGAGCCCTTTTGGAGTTCATCCTTTTGGGAAGAAGGAACAGCCTGGTAGATTAGGAGGGGATGGAGACCAAGATGCAGCTTCAATGAATTAATATTTTTTAGGAGAGCAAAGTGACAATGCTGCTGTAGAGCAGGAGAGCTCTGGCAGGGCACCAGCATTCACTGGGGGCTGAGCTGTGCCTGTCAGCCTCCAAGGAACCTGCTAAAAATTTGCCAAAGGAACACAGGAGACGGGCAAAAAATGGTTATTTCTCTAGGGGATAAATCCTGGGGGATGGTCTGGTTGCTCTGTGCTATTGCTCTTACATCACAGTTGTGCTTGTCAAGGGGAACTAAGTGCCTGCTGTGTCCTTAAATCAGGATGTTGCTGGTGTAGATGAGCTCAATCACCATATTTTCCTTCCCTGGAGACCACAGGCAGCTCTTGTTCAGCACAAATTCTCAATTTTCTGCACCATACCTGACTCCCTGTGTTGATTTCCCTCTGCTGTGGTGTCTTGGGGCATCAGGATGTTGAAAGGCTAATGCCAGTTCTGAACCTGCTCTTGGTAGTAGTTTGGTGTCAGATAAGGCCACAGCAAAGGTGTTCAGTGGTCTCAGGTGTGTGACGGTTGATGGGGTTTGGAGATGCTTCCTCCAGCACAGTTCAGTGTGGTCACAGCTAAAACTTGTTGTGCCAAAACTTCCACATGCCTGAAAACATCAGGGACTGTCTCTGTCCCAGCAGGGACTGGACTCACGGGTAAAATAAACATTGATTTATTTTTATGTTTTCTAAACTGTCTCAGAGCTGTTCTTGCAGTAGCTGAAGCTGTTAATGACCCTTGTGAGCATCTTCCTCCAAACCCAGGTGGTCAGTTCAGCAAGGCTGTGGTGTGAGCTCCCAACGCTTGGAAGGAGTTCTTTTCCAGGGAGTTCAGGTACCTTTTCTCTAGACCTTGCACAACCTCTAGCTGGAGGGAGGCAGACCAAGCTCCCCCAGCTCAGCTCCCCTTTTTCCATCCAGTGCATGGGGCCGCCTCACACCCAGCCCTTAACACTTGTAAGGACTATTCCAGCTATTTTTATCCCCATTTCCTGAAAAGCCACTTCAGTGCTGCTCAGTTTACGCTGAGAACCACCGTTCCCTTGGGATCAACCTATCCCAGGGTACTTCTTTCACAGCCAGCCCTTGTGGGGAGCCAAGGGAGGCAGCACCTCACATACTTGGCACAAGGAGAGGGTCCATGCTGCGGGGGAGAGAAGGGAAAAGTCAGTTCCACCCCAGAGAGCCGTGGAAAGCAGCTGCGTGCCGGGGAAGCAGCGTCAGCCCTGCCAGTGCCAGCGCTGGCTGCGCACGGGGCCAAGAGGTGACATCAGGGAACGTGGGGACAGTGCCTTTGGGTTGCCAGCAGCCCCTGATGTCATTTGCTTGGAGAGACAAGGCTGTGCAGGGGTGGCTTCCAGGTAGGAGAAGGGTTTTGTCTCAGGGAGCAGAACGGGAGCTTGCTCCGAGCTCCCCTGGGGTGCACAGGTGGCTGCCAGGCTGCTGAATCCAGCTCCTCTCCAATGCAGCTCCTGGAATCCAGCTCCTCTGTAGTCCAGCTCCTGGAATCCAGCTTCTTTCCACCACAGCGAGGTTCTTGAGCATGGCTGATAGCCCAGCCTACCGCAAAGGCCCCCAGCTTCACACCCAAGAGCCCCCCAACCTTGCACCCCAGCCCTGTGTATCTCTCCAGTTCCTGGGCTGGGTTTAAACCCTCCTCCTCCCTGGAAACTGGGCAACCTCTTGCCAGCAGTGCCTGCCAACTGGGCTGCACATGGCAAGCAGGGGCCTGGAGGAAGACGAAGAGGAGGAAAGTCTGCCTCCTCCCTTGGGAAGAAGTGCTGTAGGATCTCTGATGGTGCCAGCACTTCAGGTGGGGGAATCTGGCCAGGATCAGCATAGGATGAAGGGATGAAGGAGTCACCTTTCTCTGCAAGTCCTTGATGGCTCCTGCTCCAACCAGCCCAGTTTGGCTCGGGAAGCAGTGTGAGGTGTGTCTGACGTGGCACTGGGCAGCTCCCACCTCCTCCCCTGCACCCACACTGCCCTGACCCGGGCACCGTGCCAGCCCAGCACCTCTGAGCAATCCTCACCCTCTTTGTCCCTCTTCCCAAGCCACTTCAGCCGAGTGGCCTGGTCTTTCCCCTGGGAAAAAGCCCCCCCTGCACACCCCAGCCCTGCCTGCTCCCATCCCTGCAGGAGCTGCTCCCCCGTCCCCATTTACAAAAGCTGCTTTCAGCTCCCTGCAAACCCACGCTCACTTTTTCCAGTAAGTCTTTCTCCAAGAGCTGGATGAGGACCCAGCCCTTCCCGGTGCCAATTGCCATGGAGAACCACGAGACAGGCAGCTCACGGAGGAAGAGTGCTGGGTTAACACAAGTCAGCTATATTTAAAACATTTAATACAAATATGTTTTGACAAGTCCTGTAGTTGTTTCCAGTGACGGCTGGAAGATGCGTTTTCCCTCCCTTAAAAACAGAACAAGGCCCAAAGCTCCAAGAACGTTGATTTGTGACTTTCTCTATTGCTCCTTCCTGCCTGTCACCCTCTCGCCTCACACTGCCCCGTCCTGCCTTCACCCCACCAGGACCCAGTTCATGGAAGAGACCTCAAAAATTAGATCTTCAGGAGAAAGATCCTGCATTGAAACTTCAGGAGAACGCAGGAAAACCAAGAGGTTCCTCAGCTCCTCTTCGTTGCTTGCATTGTCACCCCAGGATGTAGGATTGCTTGAGGATTAGGGGAGCTACAGCCCTCATGGGCCCCACCCCAGGATCCCTTAAATAAAAAATTAAGGCATTTTGCCCTTCCTCAGACACCCCTGAGGATAAGCCTCCCATCAGCCCACACCAGAACCCAGAGTGCAGTCGGGATTTGCTACATTTAGAGGAGATTGCACAGGGCAAATCTCGATCCCTAAGGGGCTCAGAGGGCTTCTGCCTCCTTCGCTGCCTTGGTGAGCCTCTCAGTGATGAGGCCAAGGTCCTTCTCTTTGTCCAGCTTGATGTAGGTGTCTGTCCTGATGGTGTGGATGCCCACCCAGTCGGGCAGGAGCTCCGCGAAGAGCCGCAGGTGCTTCTCCATCTCAGCTGCGAACAAGGAACAGGGTGTCAGAACTTGCCTCCCCAGCCCCTTCCCCCTGCAGAGACCGCCCCCCAAATTCCTACCAGGTGCCATCAGCTCGTCGTAGCTGTCGCCCAGGCGGGCACAAACCACCTCCATGGGCAGCGCCTGCTTCTTCTCAGCCACAAAGACGCTGCGCAGGACTCGGGCCATGGCCGGCAGCCGGCCCAGCATGGCCACGCGCTCCTCCTGCTGCGGGTCCCGCGTCATCAGCGCCTGCAGCTTCCGTGCCTCCTTTGCCCGGATCTGGGAAGTGGAAGAGATGGGGTGAGGCCCAGGCAGCACCCCCAGCACCCACCTTTCATCCAGGAGAGAATTACTCACCCTGTCGAGCAGTGCCTGGGACACCCCTTTGAGAGCGCTGGCGGTGCTGGCAGGGGACGGTGCTTTGGAAAGCACCGGTTCCCCCGCACCGGCTTCGGCTGTTCTTAAGGCCAGGTTGGCAAGAGCTTTTTCCATCTGCTCATGTGGAAGAAGGAGGAGGAGTTGGATTACAGCTCAGGCTGGAGGAAGGAGAAGTTTCCCCTCTGCTGCCCCTGCCGTCACCCTTCAGCCCAGCGATCCCAACCCAGCGCTCCCAGCTCATCCCTGCCTGCACAGAGGAGTTTGAGGGGCTTCACAGAATCATGGAATGGTTTGGAAGAGACCTTAAAGCCCATCTTGTTCCACCCCCTGCCATGGGCAGGGACACCTTCCACATCCCTGGTTGCTCCAAGCCCCATCCAACCTGGCCTTGGACACTTCCAGGGATGGGGCAGCCACAGCTTCTCTGGGCAATCTGTGCCAGGGCCTCCCCACCCTCCTAGGGAAGAATTTCTTCCCAATATTCCATCTAACCCTGTCCTCTGGCAGTGGGGAGCCATTCCCCCTTGTCCTGGCACTCCAGGCCTTGCCAAAGTCCCTCTCCAGCTCTCCTGCAACCCCTTTAGCCACTGGAAGGGGCTCTAAGGTCTCCCCAGAGCCTTCGTTTGTCCGGGTTGAACACCCCCAGCTCTCCTAGCCTGTCTCCAGAGCAGAGGAGCTCTAGCCCTTGGATCATCTCTCCCAGCATCAACACCAGTCCTGCACCACAACCTGCAGCACCACCAGCCAGGTTTGTGTCCCACCTGCCTCCAGTCCTGTGGCTCTGGAACGATCCCTCCCAACCCCTGTCCGGTCACATCTTCCCAGAGAGATGGCACAGACAGAGCCAGACCCCAGCCCTGACTCACCTTGGGGCTCAGCATCCCCCGAGCTGTGCTCAGCACCTCCTGGGCCGTGCTCAGCCTGTCCTCCTGCGGCGGCCGCGGCAGCTCCACAGGGCTGATGTCTGGCACCTCGTCCACATTGAAGCGGGGATGCCAGCGGGTCAGCTTCTCCTCTGCCACCTCCAGGGGAGGGCTGAGAGTGGCCAGGAATGCCTGGAGAGGAGCAAGAGCTGTGTTGTGGCACCAGATATGGGGGAGTTGGCTGTTGCCCTGCACTCCCAGCATGGCTTGGCAACACATGGAGGGAACTCAGAGCCCACCCACATCTGCTGCCAAGAACATCCCATGGGAACCAGCCATGTCCTTCAGCCTGTCCTTTAGTTGTCCGAGATAGTGACAACCCCAGGGCCCTAAAGCAGGGGGTGCCAGACGCCCCTCACCTTGTGGTGCTGCTTGACGATGTTCACCAGGTTCCGATGGAATTCCTTCCTGCGCTCCAGCAACCGCGACGCCGACAGGTGAGGACGACCGTCCACCTTCTCCTCTGCAAGGAGGAACATGAGCATCACCCACAGCACCTCCCCAAACCTTGGGAGCCTCGGAAAGGACGGGATTAGAGTCCCACCATGGGGCTGAGTCACTGCCACAATCACTGCCCTGCATCTTCCCTCTTGTTGCAAAAGCATTTCCCATTTTCAACATGCTCAGGCCTGCAGATGATTATTTAATGGACCAAGCAGAGCATCCCTATGGATTCAGAGATCTTAACCGGAACTGAGCACACTCCAACTCTTGGGCACCCCAAAACTGTACGTACCTTCTCCCACCACTGGCTCCAGCGTGAGCTGGTACTCTGACTTCTTCCTGCCATCGCCAAACGTGGGGATGTTCTTCTCCTGGCGCAGCTGGTACGAGGTGGGATACACAGCCTTGATCTGGCCCACATGACGCTCCTCAAACTGCCTGCAACAGCACCCCGAGAGGTTGGGGACCCCAAGAGTCATCAGCCCTGACAGCTTCAGCTGGGACCCCAAAAGGGGCTGCCAGGACCCCAAAAGGGGCTGCCCAGCGCTGCCGACTTACCTGCGCATCATGTCCTGCACCCCCTGCTTGACCTTGGCAAAGGTGATGGTCTCAGCGCGGTTGAAGAGCATCCCAGCAATGGTGTCCAGGCTGCGGAACATCTCTGCCAGCACCTTGAACTTGTAGGGCAGCGTGAGCCCCGGGGGCAGGTCCTGAGCAAGGGTGTGGAACCGCTGGTATGCCGGGGGCTTCCCTCTGAAGAAAGAAAGAAAGAAGGTTCTAGACAGACATTGGCCAGGACGGGGTCCTGCTGCTGACCCCAGATGGTGGAACCCACCTCCCGTCCCCATTCCAAAACCCTTCCCTCAGCAACCTGTGCCAGCATCAGGGTCACATCACCTGGAAACAGTGACATCCCAATGCTCAGGGTAGCTTGGGCCACGCTCAGACTCCCCACACCCCCTCATGGGGTGGGAAGACACTCACAAAACCACTGTGGGGCTGTGGCAACTGCTGAGACACCTTGATTTTCCCTCAAAATCACTCCCTGGCTGCTCCTCACCCGGCCTCTGCCGCAGGAGCTGCTGCTCCAGTGTCCCTGGATGGCCGTGCTCCCGGTGTGGCTTCACTTTTCGCTTTCCTCTGCTGGATCCGCAGCTCCAGCTGCCGCACTCGCTCCAGGCGGCCCTGCAGGTCTGTGCTGGTCCCACTGGGCACAGATGGCAGCTGGGCCAGCTCCTTCATCCTCTGCAGGCGGCCCCGCAGCTTGGCCACATCCTCCTGGGTAGGGAGGGGACACAGGGTCACAGCAGATCACAGCACCAAATCCACCCCAAATGGGAGCAGAGAGCCGGGACCACCCCATACCCGCTGCAGGCGCCAGGCTGTCCCCAGGGGGGCTGTGCCAGGCTGTGTCCCCATGTCCTGCTGTGAGCTGGGGGTGGTCGGGAGGGGCACTGCCAGGTCCTGCGAGGAGGGTGTCAGGGGTTGAGCAGTGGCCAGCAGAGAGAGGTTGGTGGCCTGCAAGAGACAGAGGAGAGTTAGAGGCTGCCCGGGGAAACCACCCATCCGGACCCCTTCCCCGGTGCCCCCCAAAAGTCCTGCACTGGGGGGGAGCCATAGGGGTTTCTGCACTAGGGGCAGGGGCAAGTCAGGGGGAAGGGTCTGCATCAGGAGAATGGGGGGCAAACTCTGAGGGTCCTGCACGAGGGGCAGGGGGTAAGCCTGGGGTTGGGGGCAGGGAGAGATCTGCACTAAGAGAAGGGGGAGCAGGTTTGGGGGTCCTGCACTAGGAAAAGGGGTCAAACATTTGGTGGGGCCTGTTGATTTACAGTTCCTCACTCACCCACTCCCCTCCTCCCCTTATCCTCTCCCAGCTCCATTTTATAGCCGCGTCCCAGAGGAAGCGGCGCATCGCCGATCCCCCCCATCTCCCTACCGCGTCCGGAGACCCCGGTTCCGCATCCCGGGGTGGCTCCAGCCTCTTCCGCGCCGACTTCCCGCTCGGTTCCCCGAACCGGGCTCCGACCGGCGACTCCGCTTCCATGTCCCGGCGGCTCCTCTTCCTGCCCGCCAGCCCCCGCACGGCCGGGGAGTCCCCGCGGGCCGGGGTGCGCGGCGAACGGACAAGCGGCGGCGGGCGGGCACTGAGCCCCGCCGGGGCACCACCATCCTCCTCCTCTCGGGACACCGGAGCACCGGTGAGGGTGGCCTTAAGTCGGCCGCCGCCGCCGCGCTTGGCCGGGACTCCGGTGGCCGCTTTTGTCTGGCCGAAAAAGTTGGTGATGCGGAGCTGGGCCATGGCGGCGCCCCCGGTGCCGGTGCCGATCCCGGGGACACGCGGCTTCGGTCCCGCGCGCGATTCTCGCTTGGCGGGAGCCCGCGCGCCGAAGCCCCGCCCACCGGGGCGGCCGGTAGCGGTCACGTGGGACGGAATTGGCGCCACTGGGCTCTTAAAGGCGCCGCGTCTCCGAGAGCGGGGCCGCACGTGGGGCCCGAGCGGCCTCCGCGGCTGCGAGGGCGGCCGGGACAACTCCGGGGGAGGGGGGTCCGACATTCCCGGTGCCGCAGCGCCCGGGTCAGGAGCCGGCTAATGCACCAAGGGCAGAGATGGAGATTGTCCACTCCCACTGGTGCAGGGGACTGCAAGCTGAGGAGACCCTCAGCGGGGGGAGAGTGGGGCAAAAGCAGGGAAGTAACATCTGGAACGTTGGTCACTCCTCATCTGCTTTCCCCGATGTGCATGGGGCCAAGCCTTGCCTGGCTTCTGTTATGAACTCCATGGTGGCATGAGGTCCCTCTAGGGACCGGCCATGGGAATGAGGGGCTCTGGAGGCACCCGCAGCATCCCCCTACCATCATCCCCATCCCCACGCTGTAGCTGTGTGCTGTTGGCAGTACCCAGGGGTGGGAGCAGGCTCTGGCTCATCACCCACTGCCTGCCTGCGCACTCAGGCTGTGCCCGCAGCACATTACGGAACCGCAGTGTCTCCAGCATCTCCCTTAAAACCTGAGCAAGGCCGGATTTGGCTGAGCGAGGCAGGGCTCTAGGGTGCCATTCCCAGTGCCCATTTACTTCCAGAACCTCCATTCCCAGCCTGGCTGCGGGTGCTCAGGGTTGGGTTGGGAGCTGGGTTGGCATGCACCACCCTTTCCTGGATCTGTTCCGGGTGGGGGGATGCAGTGGAGGGTTGCAGTTGTAATTCCCATATCCAGGTCTCACGGACATGGTGTTAATCCTGTACTTCACATCTTGGCAGTGACAAGTGTTTAATTAACACAACTGGATCCCTCCAGGTCCCAGAAATGGGGGGATGCTCAGGGTAGTTTGGACAGCCACAGCCCACCCCAGCTCCCACGAGAGGCTGTGCCTGCCAAACCCATGGACACATGCATTTGGGGACCCTCAGGCCCATCCTGCCCATGTTTTGGGGGGTTATGGCATGGGCAGAGGTGTCCAGATGGCTGGGGCTTGGGCACATCTGGGTGGGGGAAGAGCCCCTGGAATTCTGGAAGAAACTCAGGGATGAGTGTGGGGACCAGGCCAGCAGTGTGCCAGCTGGATGCCAGTTTATTAACTGTGTAGGGAAAACAAGCCTGGGGAAGCCAAGGAATGTGGAGAATTTCACGGGTTGATGGTTCCTGTTAGGGGCTGGTGGTTACCAACACTGCCAGGTGCTGCCTATGTCACCAGCCATGCTGCCCATGCCACCAGCTGTGTCCAGCGCCCCCCTGGAACTCAGCTCGAGATGCAGAGGTGAGCACAGCTCCCAGCTCCTGAGGTATGTGACCCCAACTCCCCTCACCTGGGCTCCCAACTCCATCGGTGTGTGGGGCTGTGTCTGGGTCCCCAGGGTGTGCATTGGGCACCCAGCTCTGGGGACATGGGACTGTGCATCCAGCTCCAGGGGTATAGGATCATGCCCCCAGGTCCAGGGATATTGGATCATTCACCCAGTTCCAGGGACACAGCACCCAGCCCCAGAGGTGCACCTCAGCTCCCCCGAGAGAGCAGTCGGGAGCTCCCCACTCCGGCACAGCAGCTCTCAGCCCTGGAGCACCAAGAACAAAAATTCGGCAAAAATTAGCTCCGGCTTCTTCTTCCTTTTTTTTTTTTTCCCCCTCTTCTTTACAAAATAAACAGGAAACACATCAGCTTTTTTTTTTTTTTCCAGCTTGATATTTCTCCCCGGGACCCGGGAGGCAGCGGGGCCGGTGCTGAGCGCGGCCCACTCGTGTCAGCAGTGGCGGGCGCGGTGCCGGCGGGAGGCGCTGGGGCCGCGTCGGCCCCGCGGGGGGGGCGGGCGGTGCCGCTTTATAAAGCGGCGGGCGCGGGGCGGGGGCAGCGCCTCGGAGCGCCGCGGGACCGGGCAGCGGCACCGGGCAGCGGGGCCTGCCCAGCCCCGGCGGGGCGGAACGGCTCGGAGCGGCTCGGGCCGGTCCCCCGCCGCCGCCGCCGGACGGGATGAAGCTGCGGGTGTTTTTATGGGGGCTCTACTGGCTGGTGCTGCCGCTCGCCCTGCTCGCCGGTGAGTGCGGGGGCGCGGGGGGCCCCCCCCAAACGTGGAGCGGGTGGCGGGAGGATGCCCCCCAGACGTGGAGCGGCTGGGTCGTTCCGCCAGTGGAGCGGGTGGCGAGGAGATCCCGCGGTGTGAACCGGGTGGGACTCCCCGCGCGTGACGCGGGAGTCTCTCCCACACGTGAACCGGGTGGCGAGGAGATCCCCCCACGCGTGAACCGGGTGGCGAGGGGATCCCTCCAGTGCGAGAACGTGGCAGGTCCTCCCGCGCGTGGAGCGGGTGGCGCGGGGGTTCCCCCACGCGTGAGCCCGCGGCTGTACCGGCTGCTGCGGCCGCTCGCCGGTGACTGCGGGGTGCAGGAGTCCTCCCCACATGTGGACTGAGGGGCGCGGGAAGTTCCCCCCCATGCGTGAACCGAGAGGTGCAGGGCCCCCCCCGCGCGTGGAGCGGGCGGCGGGGGAAGTTCCCCCCGCGCATGAACTGAGGGGCGACTGGATCCCTCCATCCATGAAGCCCCTGGGGTGGGGAGAAGCCGACCCGGGAGGAGCCGCCGGTGACTCCGGGGGGTCGGTGGACGGACGAGGGGGTGGTGCGGTGCCCCCACGGGGCGATCACCCTAAGTGTCCCCACCCTCGCGTGACCGAGACCACTCGCGGGTAACGCTGAGACTTTCCCTGGGCTGCTGGGGAGGAGAGGTGCGTGTGTGTCGTGTGTGTCCCCCCCCGCCCCGTCACTGGGCACCCGCTGGGGGCAAAGTAACCCAGTTTGAGCACTGCCGTGTCACCCCACTCGATCTGCTGTGGTTGCAAGGTGGGGGTGAGGAGGGTGCTGAGGGCCTAGGGCGGGCGATGCCAGAGGGGCAGCTGGCACCCATCCCATCTCCATGCCCGGGTACATCCTGGGGAGCAAGGTGCCCACCCCAGCCCCCGCTGGTCCCCGAGCTGCAACCGGCCCATTCCAGGCACGGCTGGCCTTTGATGGCAGATGTGCCACCCACCGAGGCAACCGGCTGGCCACCGGCCTGGAAAATCCCCGTGTCCCGGGACGCGCAGGACAAGAATCGGCTCTTTGAACCCCCGCTGCTCCGGAGCCGCTTCGGGGACTCTCCGTTTGCGTAGACGCAAAGGAAAAACCTCTCTATAAACAGGATTGTTCAACGGGCTCCTTGTGCCGGGCACAGGCTGGGTCTGGCTGCCGCCAACACTGGGATCACACGACCTACACTGGGGGTCTGAACCCTGGCAGTCCTGGCATGGCTTTTGGGGTAGCCTTAGTATGACTCTTGGGGTAGTGTCACCCAGAGAGAGGGAAGTGCCCACAGCCGAGCAGCCCCATTCCCGGCTGTGTTTTGAGCAGCAGAGCCGGGTTTTGGGGTGCTGGCTGTGCCGCCGGTGCGGGGCAAAGCCTCGCTGGCAGAGGAAGTCAGTGACTCTTGAAAAAGCTGCTTTTTCTTTGGTTTGCTGGGGCAGTGACTCAGAGCATCGCGCAGGATGTGAGGAGGTTAATTATAACCCAGCCCACAAACAGGGTTGGGAAGAAGGGGCTGTGCTCCCTGGACAGGGGGTGCAACAGCTGGGCCAGGGCGCAGGAGCTGCCGGGTGCATCCCATGGGTGCCCAGGGTGACACGTGGCCTCCAGGCGCAGCCTCTCATGGGGCCCTCATTTCCCAATAATGCTGATTTGGCCCCAGATCATGCCGGACTTGCTTGGTTCTTTACCCCACTCCGGCACAGGACATGCTGGGGACACCGTGTCTCCCACAACTGGGGATATTGGTGGTCTTGATGTCTCAGTGGTGAGCTTGTAGATGGCTTGTTTAAATTTGGGGCGCCACTTGGGCGGGGGCTCCCCTCTGCTCCAGCCGCTTGGGAAAATGGGGTGACTCAGCAGGGTCTGGGGGCTCTTGCACCTGCACCCGTGGGAAACTGAGGCACGGGGGGGATGTGGCTCGTCCCGCTGCACCTGGGTGGGAGCAAGAGCCCTGGAGCAGGACCCGCCTGCAGCCCTTCCTTCCCTGGCAATCAGGCTCTTCCCAAACGTCCGGAGGATGTTTGTTTGCGGCTCCCAGCCAGCTCGGGGCAATTGGAGAGGCAGGAGTTGGGCCCCACGGCGTGGCCTGGGGGTGGCCATGGCAGTCCCCCCACTTCCCACAGCTGACACAGGCACAGACCCCTATGGTGGGGGTCCCAGCCACGCCAGGGCTGTATCTCTGCCTTGGCTCCATCCTGCCTAGTGGGATTCTGGGGTGCTTGGAGCCATTGGAGGGGGGGGGGGCACAGCCCGCAGGTGGGGAGACCAGGCACCCCTAGGCTGGGTGACAGTCCTGGCCATGCTGATCTGTGGTTCAGTGGTGCTTGGGCAGAAGCAATGGGTGAGGGGGGCAGTCCCCTCCCTGGGGCTGCAGTGCCCCCCCGAACTGGGGGTCCTGATGTGAGGACACAGCCCCGCCCTTGCCCAGCCAGGGTGCTGGGGGGTCCCTGGGGGTCCTGGATGCCGCAGGGTCCAGTGCCCAGCCGGGTGCCAGTGGGTGTGTGGGCTGCAGGCAGCTGCCTCCTGCGGTCAGGTGCTTTTTATAAAACGAAGGGAAATAAAATAGAGGAGAAAAAAAAACTCTGTAAAAAAAAAAGCAAAGCCACCACTGTCTCCAAGAGCAATAACTGCTGCTTCCTCCCCGGGTGGAGGGGGATGGGGTGGAGGCACAGGGCCAGCTCCTGCCTGCCCAGGGTGCCCATCTCCCCATGACTGAGCCCCCCACAGCCCCACTGAGGTGGCTGACACCGTGGGGGGCTCCCCAGGGGTGCAGAAGGCTCCCCTGGGTGAGGAGAGCAGGGTTTGGACACTGCTTGGCACTGCCATATGGCAGACACCTTCATGGCCCCATGGGGAATATTATGGTGGATCTGGGAATGTCCATGTGCGATGGGAATGTGGGTCCTTATATGTGCACGGGTGTCCCAGTGCTGAACCCATGGCTCTGGGGGTCCCAAGGGCTGCAACCATGGCATGGGGGAAAGGAGTGTCCTCTGGCACTGGGGTGGCACCTGTCGCCCAAGCCACTACATTCCCTGTCCCATAGCACAAGCTCCTGGCTGGTGCTGGTATTTCCCAGGCTGGCAGCCGTGGTACCCACTGGCACCCAGCCCGGAGCCGTCCTGGGGCATCTCCTGCGGCATCCCTGGGGAGCAGGGCCGGGAGCTGGTGGGATTGGGATTAACTTTCCACAAAAACAGGATACGGCGGGTGAACCGGTGGGGCTGTTCCCTCTTCCCGGAAGGAGAAAACAGAGTTGAGGCTGGGAATATGCTGGTGGCTGGCTCTGCCAGCCCAGGAGCTCGCTGCTTTGGAACTGATGGGATTTTGGGAGGGGGAAAGGCTCTGTGGCCAGGATTCATCACCCTGCCTCTGGTTTGCAGCCAGCGGGTGGGTGAAGAGTGTGGGGTCCTTGGTGCAAAGTGACACCCTGGGGATCCTGTCAGGCTCCCTGGGCACCCCAGTTGGGGCAGGTTAACTGGGAGGCGGCTTGGCAGAGCTGCCCGGCTCCGGCAGCTGTAACGGACTCATGTCAATGAGCAGAGCAGGGAATTAAAGAGCTCTTCTAATTAATCCCGAGTGGCAGCAGGTCCCCACAGAGCAGCGGCTGCACCGGTGCCAAGCGCTGTGTGCACACCGGTGATGGTGCAAGGCTGGTGTGTGGGGCTCTGCCAGCACTGGGGTGGGTCTGGGGAGACCCCTTCCCCATCCAGTTGAGAATGGATCCATCCTGGAAGCTGCGTGGGTGCAGGATGGCGCCTGGTTTGCAGGGAAGGGGCTATGTCAAACCCCAATCCTCTGGCACAGCCACCCTTCCCAGTGCAATGGGAAAGACTCTGGTGCCGATTCTTCCTGGCTGCCCCCATCTTGTTGATGGATCCCTGGGGTTCCCAATGACCCCCTTCCTCTCCCACGGGGAAATTAAAGGCTGGCGTGGATGAACCCTGGCACATCTCAGCCAGCTCCCCGGCTCTGTGATTTATCCTCCTCCCGGCTCATTTATATCATTAATATTTCATATGCTGCCAGCGCTTCTGGTGAACTCCATGGGAGCTGATCTGGATGCTCCCGGGGTCACGAGGGGGAATTTGGGGCACCAATCCAGAATAACTGGCTTGGGATACAAGGCATATTCTCGGTGCAGGCTCCAGTGAGACCCCAAGGTGTTGTGGGTGAGGGTGCTGCTTGTACAGGGAGAGGAACAGTGGGTGCCACGGCACTGCACCCACCCACCCACCACTCCTCGCGGGGACGGTGGGTGCAGAAGGGCAGGTTTGGTCTCCCCACCACACTCTCCCCACATGCCAAACTGGTTTTTCTCCCCGTGCCGGCACTTTCCCGCTGTCAGCACTGCAGGGAACCGGTTCCCTCCGACTGCAGGACGGAGCACCCACGCACCACCGGCACGGCACGCCCCGGTGCAGCCCTGAGAGTGCCAAGCCAGGCACCATGGGTGCTCCCAGACCAGGCTGTGCCATGCTGGGGAGGCACAGCAACCACCTGTTTTCCCCTCTCTTTTTCATTCTTGCTCCCTAGTTGAAGCTGGCCACTCTGCCAGGAGCTTTCCTGGTGATGCCTTGAGCCGGGGTGGAGGGTGAACTGCTCGTGGGTGCTGGTGGCACCAAAAAAGTGGGTCAGCATATGTGTGCCCCCCTGATGCTCAGCAATGCCTGTGGGTCTCCCTGTTGTCTGTGGGACCCCCAGCAATGCCAGCAGGGCTCTGTGGTGCCCTCTGTGCTGCCAGCACCCGTGACGTGTCCATGGCTGAGCTGGGGGCTCACGGTGGGGCTGGTTCACCCAAAAGGTGGGCACTGGGGTGGGTGGGTGCTGGGATGGGGGTGCCATTGGCCAAGCGGGGCCTGACTGGCTCCCACGGAAGCTGGAGCAGCGTCTCGCCCCCGTGCCGGGAAGGCTCCTCTCGGCCCCGTTGGCGCGGGAAGGGGAATATTTGCTCCATGAGATCATGGTGTGCCGAAACACAGCCAGCAACCCTCAGCAGTGTGCGGGAGGTGACGCGTCCTAGGGTCACCGTGGGGAGGTGGCTGGTGGGTGATGGTCCTGGTGCCCCCACCCTGGGCTTCCTGTGCCCCCCAACCCTGCTCGGGGTCTGGCTGCACTTCCTGGCACTGGGGACAGATGGAGACCCCATTGCAGGAACAGGGACCGGTTTTAGCTCCACTGGGTGCTGCGTGGGACGTGCCCTGGGTGCATTCCTGGGTGCTCCCTCCCACTGCCCCTGCACCCTCTGAGGATGCCCCGGGATGCTGGGCAGCTCAGAGGGGGCTGCACCGTGTCCCCCCCAGCGGTGCTGTTCCCCACCCCAGGATGTGTTGTCCCACTGAAACCTCGTAAACACAGGAAGGGCCGTGCCGGGCTGTGGCGCTGAGCACGTCCCTGGCGCCCAGCCGGCCTCCCCTCACCCCTCCAGCCTCGCGGGACCAGGGGCTGCCCTCTGGGCCCTCCCCAAGTGAGGTACCAAGGGGAGCAGGTCCTTGCCCTGGCTGCTCAGAGTCGGTCCCCAGCACTGGTTCCCTGTGACTGTCCCCTCCCTGGGCTGTTTCAGAGGGATTCCCCTACCCAGAGTGGGGTTCATCTGCTGCTGGGTGGGAGCACAGGGAGTTTGCGGGACAGGGGATGGAGGGATGCCCTGGGACTGCCTGGAGCAGGGGCACAGTGACATAGCTCAGCCCCCTGTGACTCGCCCCCTCTCCAGCCAGGCACTCATTTGGTGGGTGCCCATCACCGTGGCTTTTGCCTGCCCTGTGGATGCTCCCAGCTTGTGCTGGTGCATGTGCTGGTGTCTGTCACTGTTCATGCAGTGACAGGAACGCTGTGTCCCAGCCGGGGTGGCAGCTGCCCCGCCATGTCCCCTCTGTGCTATCCCTGTCCCCTGTTCCTGTCGCTGGCGGCAGCTCCGCAGGGCGCTGGCTTGACCCGGCTCCTCCGACGGTTTCATTCCTCCAAACAAGCTGTAATTTAGGTCTAAAAATAAGTGAGGGGGAAGGTGCCGAGCTGGTGGCACACCCAGAGTGGGGCTGGGTGCAGGTGAAGGGCTGTGCCAGCCCTGGGGGGGGGCCATGGGTGTGGGTCCCAGCCTGGCCACAGGGGTCCCTTTAAAGCGTGGTTTTGTGGGAATGGTGTGGAAACACAGCAGATTTTGGTCATGGATCTAGTCCCCACGTAGTTAGGACTTTTAGTGTCCCCCCTCTCTGTGCCACCTACGTGGGTCACCGGGAGTGACCCAGCCTGTGTCCCTCTTTTCCCATCAGCATCCCTGGGGGGAACTTGACCCCCTGTCCTACCTTGAATTACCCCAGAATCACCTGGCATTTTGGGCTGCCTCTCTTTTGGGGATCCCCAGGGCAGGGGGGTGTGGCAGGGAGCCCTCCCCACACCACATCCCTATCCCTAACCCTGTCCCTCTGCCCCCAGCCTGCATTTTCCGCTTCAATGTCCTCTCCCTGGTGTACTTGCTCTTCCTGCTGATCCTGCCCTGGTTCCCGGGACCCAAACGGGGCTCTGCCACAGGTAAGGGGCTCATCATGGGGTGCAAGGAGTGGGCAGGATGGGATGGGCAGCAGGGGGGCTGCCAGCCCCCCTCCAGCGGGCACCTGCCCTCCTCCCCTGTGGTTTCTCTGCGTGGAGCCTCACTCCGTTAATTATAGCCCAGTGTGGCTATTAATAGCCCTCCTGAAATGGCCAGTTTGGAGCCTTATTAACCTAAAAACCTCAGGGCTGGGTAGTGGCTGCCAGGTGGGCACACCACGAGCAGCCCCTTCGCCCAGGGGGCATGTCACAGTGGGTGCAGGTGGGCACTGGGTGCCTGTAGCCCTGCTGTGCCAGGCTCTAACACCTGCCCCCAGCGCCTGGCACGGCCACAGCTAAAAGCTTTGCCCTCTGAATATTTCATGGGCTCGCACAGCCCTGGATCCCGGCGCTGCCGAAAGCCTTTGCCTGGATTTACAGGAAAAAACAGGCGGGAGGGAAAGCTGTTGGCCCGGGGCCGCCCCCGGCCGGCTCACAGCTGTAGTGGGCTCACTGCCTGCCCATGGTCAGGAAAATGGGCACATGGCCGAGGGAGCCGGGTGGGATGGGGGCACGGCTGCAGCTGGTGGAAGGTCTGACAGGACTCAGAGTGTGGGGGACCCCCTGGAGCCCCCTAACAGGACCTTCCACCAGGAAAGGGGATGCTGACTGCATCTGAATGTGGTCCCTGTACAGGGGGGCCAGGGAAGCACCCGGTGCCAGCTGGGTGCTGCAGGGATAGGGGAGGGAGGGTGGCCCTGGGCTTTGGCTCCCTGCACCACCCCATGCCTCAGTTTTCCCAGTAATGCTCTCAGGGTGCTCTTGGGCTGTGTTGGGTGCATGGTGAGGTGGGCAAAGCCCTGGTGGGACCCTGTCCCTGGGGCAGACCCCTGGCATCTCTGGGCACAGTGCACTCTTACCAGCTCTTCCCAAGGGTGCTGGGTCCCCACTGGGGATACTGGTGTCCCCGGGGCCACCTCAGGCCATGTGTGACAGGTTGCCCATGTCTTGCAGGTCATGCTGGATGCATCCTCAAATGTCTGCTGGCAACCAGCAGCCTCTTCGTCCTTGCCCACTTGGTTTTCCAGATAGGCCTGTACACAATTCCCACTCTGCGTCGGCTGCTGGAGCCCAACTGTGAGTACGGGGATGCCTGTGCCCACCCTCAGCCACCCATACCTCTGCTCCCCGTGGTGCCCTGGGGCTGGACCCTCGAGCTGGTGACATGTGGGACCCCATCCTGCTGGGTGCTCAGGGACTCATGAGGCTCTGCAGGGTCCCATACATGTACCCAGCTCTGGGCACATCCTGTGCCATTCCAGGGGGCCTGCTGAGTGCCCACTGCACTGGGCACAGACCCTGACCTGCACCCCCATGGATGTGGGGTGTTCTCCCCATGGGGTGGGTGCTCTGGGTGGGCTTGGAGCCTGCCCACGCAGGGTCTCAGTGCTCCTCCCTTCTTCCCTGCAGGCAGCTCCTGGGAGGTCCTTTCTCAGCACATTGGGGTCACGAGGTAAGGGTACCCCGGTGGTGGGCACCTGAGGGTTGGCAATGGTGGGGTGCCACCTCTGAGCCCTCCCCTGCTCCACTCTCCCCCCCACAGGCTGGATTCGGAAGACATTCCCAACTCGGTGCGTCTTGTGGCACCTGATGTTGGCATCCTGCTGATCTCAGTCATCTCCTTGTGCCTGTGCCGCCTCATGCCCAAGACCAACCCTGCCTCCGGCAGCCAGAGACAGGACTTCCTGGGCTTCCCTGAGCTGGTGAGAGCCAACCCCAGTGCCACCGGCACATCCCACTGGCTCCCACCAGCCTCCCCGTGGCTGGTCTCTCTCTCCTCCCTGGGACACAGCAGTTGGTCCCTGACTCTACCCCTGGGCACAGCCTGGGGCACGGGGGCTTGGCATGGGGGCATCCCTGGTGGCTGGGGACCCAGTTCGGGGCAGGTTTGGCCACGGCGAAGGCTCAGCCATCACGGCACCTTGTGTGGGCTGGGGTGACTCAGCCGCGGAGGAGTGCCCGTGTTTGCTCCGGTGTTGCCGTAGGGATCGCACCAAACAGCTGTGACTGTGGGATGGGCAGTTATGGGGTGCTGACACCCAGCTTGAGCTCGCTAGTGCAGGGCTGGGTGCTGTGCTGTGCCAACCCTGCCTGGCAATGCCAGCAGGTCACAAGGATGTTGTGCTCGTGGCACCCAGGCGCTCAAGGTCACCCAGGTGGACACAACCCCAATGGCCCCCCCTCAGCACAGTGAACACCCCTGGGTGCTCTGCCCCGTTTTGGGGTGCTCTTGCTGCTCCAGGCTATGGTGCCTGGCTCTGGCCGTGCCGGGCTGTAACTGGAGCATGGATGCCTTTGCTGTGAGGCTCTGGCCAGCACGGGAGGCAGCCTGGAAAAAAGCTCAGTGCTGGGAACCCGGGTCCCAGTGCCAAGAAAAACAGCCGCCCTTTGGAGGCGCTTTCCAGGCGGCTGATGAGATAAACACGGCCAGGTGCTGGGCACTGTGCCTGCCCTCCCGGCCACCCCTCCCCTGCCCTCCCTAGAGTGAGGAAACTGAGGAACATCCTGGGATCAGGTCCTGGAGCTCACACCACCCTTGTCTTGCAGATGGAAGCGAGTCGGCACAGATGCGCGGCCCACGCATCCCACCCACCCCACCCACTGAGCAACCGGCTCTTGCTGAAGGCTCACTGGCTGCTCTGGGAGGCCGGGAAGGGACTGGCCAACCTGCTGCTGGCCTTGGCGGGTGGGTGCAGGATGGAGGGGGCACGTGGTGAGGTGGGGGTCCTCCATGGATGTGCTGCTGGGGGGGATGTGCAGTCCAAGGGGGGGATGCATGTGCAAAGGGGGTAAGATGCTCGGTCCAGAGGGGAGAACTTGGTCCAGGGGAGGGATGCTTGCTCCAAAGTGGGGACACTCAATGCAAGAGGGTTGTGATGCTCGGTCTTAGGGGGAGGGATGCTTGGTCCATGGGGGAAGGATATTCAGTCCAAGGGGGAAAGCTCGGTCCATGGACGGAGGGATGCTTGGTGTGAGGGAGACATACTTGGTCCAAGGAGGGAGGATGCACAGTCCAAGTGGGAAGGATTTACAATCCAAGGGGGAAAGCTCAGTCCAGGAGGGAGGAGATACTTGGTCCAGGGTGAGTGGATGCTTGGTCCATGGTGGGAGGATGCTCAGTCCAAGAGGGGATGCTCAGCCCAGTGGGATGCTGCTTGGTCCAGGGGGATGCTGGGCTGTGCACTGACTGCCCATGGGGCACTGCTCCCCAGGGATCACCCTGCCCTCCGCCTCCTCCAGCATCTACTACCTGTTCTTTTTGGGGCTGTGCCTGTGGTGGGCCTGTCACCTCCCCACCAGCCGCCAGGCCATCAACATCCTCTACGTCCTTGTCGGGGTCTACAGCTCCAGCCATCTCATCTGCCTCTATGTCTACCAGACACCCTTTGTCCAGGGGATCTTCCCGCCTACCACCATCTGGGCACGGTGAGTCCGTGGGGAGGGAGCTGTGCCGTGACTCCCTGTGCCACCCTGGTTGAGCCATGTGCTATGCCAGTGCCAGGACAGGACCCTGGCTCGTGGTGGGGGGTAAGGCCGCCTTCTCTGTCCCCACAGAGTGTTTGGCTTCAAGGACATCATCCTTTACCACAACTGCTCCCAGCCCAACACCCTGGAGCTCAACACCAGCCACCCCTGGCCTGTCTACACCAACCCTGGCATCCTGCTCCTGCTCTGCTACACTGTGGCCACCCTGGTGAAGCTGCGCTGGCGGTACTCCGCGGTGAGCTGGACCCCGTACCGGTGATGCTGATAATGCCCAGCATGTCCTGTTGTGACTGCCCCAGCCCTGACACTGGAGGGGAGTTGGGGGGCAGTGGGGTGCCTGCATGTGGGGTGCCTTGGCAGGGGGATGGCAGTGGAGTGCCCTGAGCTGGCACCTGCCCTTTGCAGAGAGCCTTGTCATGGCCAGAGCTGCCGTTAGGGGTGCAGATGGAGCTGAAGAAGTGGCCCGGGGACACTGATGTCATGGCTGAGGACACCGACAGCGTGGCTGAGGACACTGGTGGCATTGCTGAGCTCACCGGTGGCACGGCTGAGGACACGGGTGGTGTTGCTGGGGACACCAGCGGCATGGCTGAGGTCACCGAGGTGGGTCTGGGGGTCTGTGCCCCTCCAGCAATGCCCAAGCTGGCAGGAACTGGGTGAGTGGTGCTCTGGAGGTAGAAGGGTGGGCTCTGAGCTCTCTCTGCCCCCCAGCCCATGTTGTCCTCTGACCCTGAGAGGCCGAATGTTGACACTGAGAACTGCACCGTCCACAACATGGACACCCGACGAGGTAAGCCTGACACCACAATCTCCCCCTCCCCAGACCCTGCTTGAGGCCAGGAGTCTCTCACAGTCCCTCTCCCTATGCCAGGCAGGAGGCGTACAGTGGGGTGGCTGCCCCTGCGCATCCTGATCTTTTTCATCATGAGACAGAGCTACATCTGTGCCCTCATCTCCATGCTGGTAACGGACTGGGAGGGGACACGGACGTGGGGAGGGGACATGGACATGGAGGGCACCTCCTGGGCTGAGCCCGCATCCTTCCTGCCCACAGGTGTGGAGCATCACTTACCACAGCTGGCTGACCTTTGTGCTGCTGCTGTGGTCGTGCCTCATCTGGACAGTGCGGGACCGCCGGAACTTTGCCATACTCTGCTCGCCCTTCATTCTCCTCTACAGCATCGCTCTGTGCAGCCTGAACTACGTGTGGTCCATGGACCTGGTCCCTGAGCTGCCCACCCATGCTGGCTTCATGAGCCTTGATCAGCTGGGGCTGATGCACCACAAAAATCCCTTCTTTGTCCTGGGGGCAAAGGTAAGCACGGTGCTGTCCCCAGTCCCTGTCCCTGCCAGCGCCCAGCTGTCCCTGCTCACCACCTGTCCCCACAGCTCCTGCTCATCCTCCCCTTATGGCCACTGCTGCGGCAGTTTGTTGAGGAGAAGGTGCTAAAGAAGCCCTTGACCACCAAGGACCCGAAGATGTCCCTCGCAGAGTCAGGTGAGGCCTCCCGGTGTCACCCCACGGAGGGCTGCCATGCCAGGCTGGGCAGCCACAGGTGTGGGGGGGACACAAGTGCCCGCTGCCCGGCTCCTGCAGCCCCTCTATGTCCTGCAGAAGTCAGCCATGCGCGGGACATGCTGCAGAAGCTGGGGTCTCTGCTGCTGAATTTCTTTGCCAAGTTCTGGATCTGTGTCTGTGGTGCCAAGTTCATCTTAGTGAGCTTCACTGGCCGCCTTGTCGTCTACAAGATTGTCTACATGCTCCTCTTCCTCCTCTGCCTCATCCTCTTCCAGGTAGGGGGGCTGGGGACCCCTGGGGGCCCATGGCCAGCCCCAGGGTGGCCCCACTGATGTTCCTGTCCCTGCAGGTGTACTACAGCCTGTGGCGCAAGGTGCTGAAGGGCTTCTGGTGGCTGGTGGTGGCGTACACCATGCTGGTGCTCATCGCCAGCTACACCTACCAGTTTGAGGACTTCCCCATGTACTGGAGGAACCTGACGGGCCTCACTGATCACCAGTGAGTGTCCCTGACCCACCATGGGCTCCCTGCTGGCACCAACCCTGTGGTGGCACCAGGGCATGGCCAGGGGATGGGTTGCACGTGGGGAGACTGAGGCATGGAACAGGCTGGGGTTGAGCCCTGTCGTTGGGGGCTTGACGCCTGTGCAGGGTGGGATGGATGAAGTCCCGTGTTGACCCTCCCTTCCTCATCCAGGCTGAGGGACATGGGCTTGGAGCAGTTCAGTGTCTCCAAGCTCTTCTACAACATCCTCATCCTGGGCTTCTTCCTCCTGGCCTGCATCCTCCAGCTCCATTACTTCCACAAGACCTTCATGTACATCACCGACCTGCAGAATGCTCGCCAGCCCGCTGTGTCAATCTTCTCCGTCTCTGGGTAGGATCCTCTGCTGGGTGACACCCCTGCACCCCAAGCCCTCTGTCTCTGCTCTGAGCCCTCCTTCCTGCAGGCTGACGGAGAGCCGATCGGCACAGACTGAGGCTGATTCCGAAGGTGCCAGGACCAGCATCTCCAGGGAGTCACTGGGTACAGGACAGGGGTGGGGGACAGGGTGGGAAGGGGTGTTCTCCAAGACAGGAAAAAGCTGGGAGGGTAGGGAGATAGATTTAGGATGACATCCAAGTGTGGGAGTGTACAGAGATGGAGTGAGGAATCCTCCAAGCCAGGAACAGGCTTGCAGGGTATGGGGATAGATTGGGGTGTCTTCTGAGACAGGAAGAGGCTAGGAGGAATGTGGGAACGGATTGGAGCATCCTCCAAGTCAGGAAGAAGCTAGGAGTGTATGGGGATGGACTGGGATCTCCTTCAAGTCTGGGAGGGTATGAGGATGGACTGGGATGTCCTCTGAGCTAGGAAGGGGCTGGGAGGGTATGGAGGTGTCTTGCAAACCAGGATGGGGCAGGAGGGAAGCACGGATAGGTTGGGGCATCCTCCAAGCCAGGAAAGAGCTGGGAGGGTATGGGAAAGGATTAGGGTGACCTGCAAACCAGGGTGGGACTTGGGGGGTGCAGGGATTTGTGAGGGTCTCCTCCAAGTCTGGAAGGATACAGGGATAGGTTGGGATGTCCTCTGAGCCAGGAACTGGCTGGGGGATGCAGTAGTGTGTTCCAAGTATGGGAGATTGTGGGAATGGATTGGGATGTTCTGCCAGCAAGGAAGGATAGAGGGATGGGTTGGGGTGTCCTCTGGGCTTGAGTGGCTGTGGGGGTGTCCACAAGGGTTCGTGTTCCCACAGCAACCAACAAATGGAAGCTGGTTCTGGAGCGCCTGGTCGTGCTGGGCCAGACCTTTTCGAACATGCTGACTCACGTGGAGGTCTTCGTGAGGCGTCTGCTGGAGCTGCACATCCTCAAGCTGGTGGCTCTTTACACCGTATGGGTGGCCCTGGAGGAGGTACCACTCAAGGTGCCGGGTTGGGGGGCTCGGCCGGGCACCCCGGGGTGCTGACATGGCCACTGCCCCAGGTCTCGGTGATGAACTTCATGCTGGTGCTGCTGTGGACCCTCGCCATGCCCTACTGCCGCTTCCGCCGCATGGCCTCGTGCCTCTCCACCATCTGGACCTGCATCATCATCGTCTGCAAGATGCTCTACCAGCTTGAGATTGTTGAGCCCCGCGAGTACTCCAGCAACTGCACTCAGGTGCCCGGGGTGCTGTTTCTTGGGGTGCTTATGGCAGCACAAGGAGGTATCCTTGCTGGAGGTGGGGTCTGATACCTGGGGTGCTCCCATTTGCAGCCCCTGCTCAATGCCACCAACCTGAGTCGGGAGGAGATGGGCAACTCCACACTGTACCGTGGCCCCGTGGATCCTGCCAACTGGTTTGGCGTCCGGAAGGAGTTCCCTCACCTCGGATATGTCAAGGTGGGCACAAGGACATTGTGGGGACTGCCTGGGGGGATGCCTGGTGTGATGCCATGGTCTTGAGCATCCCTTCCGTGGGGACCACCTGGGGGGATTCTTGGTGGCACACTGTGGCCCTGAGCATCCCCTCTGGGAGGACCACCTAGGGGGATGACTGGCTTCATGTCACAGCCCCAAACATCCCCTTTTATGAGGACCAGCTGGGGGCGGGGATGCCTGCTGTCACGCCATGGTCCTGAGCATTCCCTCTTCCCCCAGAACCACCTCCAGGTGCTGCTGCTGCTGGTGTTTGAGGCAGTGGTGTACCGGCGCCAGCAGTACCACCGCGTGCAGCACAATCAGGAGATTCCCATCACTGAGACCATCTTCCCGGAGCCGGAGCCGAAGCCGGAGCCAGACAAAAACAAGGACAAGGATAGGGACACGGACATGGGCAGGGACACGGACACGGGCAGGGACACGGACAGGGACAGGGATATGGACACAGGCAGGAACATGGGCAGGGACACGGACAGGGACAGGGA
>NW_020897727.1:6159104-6172065 GCF_003984885.1 Neopelma chrysocephalum
ATGGACACAGGCAGGAACATGGGCAGGGACACGGACAGGGACAGGGACATGGACACAGACAGGAACATGGGCAGGGACACGGACAGGGACAGGGACACGGACAGGGAGAAGGACACAGGCAGGGACACCAACACGAACAAGAAATTAGACCGCGACCGGAACATCGTCTCATGTGCCAAATACTTAGTCAACTACTTCTACTACAAGTTTGGCTTGGAGGTGGGAGCAGGGCACTGTGGGGGGGTCCCACTGCTCACTGCACCCCAGTGCTGAGCCCCTGCACCCTCCTGCCCCCAGGTCTGCTTCCTGATGATGGTGACCGTAATCGGGCAGCGGATGAACTTCCTGGTGATCCTGCACGGCTGTTGGCTCGTGGTCATGATGACACTGCGGCGCCGGGCGGCCATCGCCCGCCTCTGGCCCAAGTACTGCCTCTTCCTCGTCATCTTCTTCCTCTTCCAGTACCTGCTGTGTGTGGGCATGCCACCCGCCCTCTGCAGGGGTAAGGGGCACAGGGGGCCTTTCCAGGGCTCAGGGAGGTGTGGTCCATGTGTGGGGAGCCTGTGAAGGGGTTGGAGGAGGGGGCTGGCATGAGTGTTCCTGCTGCCCCCCAGACTATCCATGGCGATGGAATGTCCCCATGAACTCGGCGCTCATCAAGTGGCTCTTCCTGCCTGACTTCGTCATGCCCCCCAAATCCACCAATCTCATCAGTGAGTATCCCCCCATCCTTTGGGAATCCTCTGCTTGTGGATTGCCCTGTCGCCCTACTCCAGTCCTGGCAGCCCCCTGCCTGCAGGGTGCCCTGTCCCCCTACACCAGCCCTTGGCACCCCAGTGCCCCTGGAGCACCCCCAGCCACTATAGGGGTCCCATCCTGCTTCCAGGAGATGGAAGAACAGGCAGTAAGGGTGGGAGGAGCTTGAAGAGTCTGCCCCCCTTGCAGGTGGGGCTTAAACAGTACCCACCCCCATTTGGGAGGAGGAGCTATGGGAGATCTCTGTCCCTTTTGGGAAAGAGTGGGTCGGAGCCACATGCTCTTTTGGAGAGAAGGAGGGGCCTGGAGAGCTCCACACCCCTATGTGAGGAGTTTGATTCAAGCCACACCCCAAAGGGGGCAGAGCCTGGGGAAAACCACACCTGCATGGGGGAGACAATGAACCCTAAGTCCTGGGGAGGAGTGGCGTGGGGTGCCCCGTTCCTTGGGGAGGGGCTTGGTGGGTGCCAGCATTCTGGGGAGCCCCCCAGCCTGAGCCATGTGCCTGCAGACGACTTCTTGCTGCTGCTGTGTGCGGCGCAGCAGTGGCGCGTGTTCGAGGCCGAGCGCTCTAAGCATTGGAAGGATGCGGCAGGCGACAACGAGGAGCGGTTCGACCACGAGAAGGACCCCTACGACCCTGAGGAGAACTTCCTCCTCTGCCGGTGGGTGCCTGCGGCACAGCACCCTAACCCGGGGTGGGATCCCTCATGGGCTGGGAATGAGAACCCACCCTGGGAAGGGACCCCTTGGGGTATAGATAGGATAGGACCTCCCCTGGGATGGGACCCTTTGGGGTATGGACAAGATGGGACCCTTCCGGGATGGGATGCTCCCCTGGGATGAGACCCTTTGGGGTATGGACAGAATGAGACTGCCACCAGGATGGGACCTCCACCCTGAAACGGGGCTCCTTAGGGTGTGGACAGGATGGATGGGACCCTCAGGCAGTAGGAGCTGCTGGGCTGGGATCTCCTAGGATGAGACTGGGACCCCCTTGGGGCAGGGAAGCCCTCGCCCCAGTGCTGGGACAGGACCACCCCATGGCTGAAGCATGGAGGGGACAGAGCCCATGCTCTGAGTGCCCCATCCTGCAGGAGCTACCTGGACATGGTGAAGGTGGTGATCTTTCGCTATCTCTTCTGGTTCGTGCTGGTGGTGATCTTCATCACCGGGTCCAACCGCATCAGCCTCTTTGGCCTCGGCTACCTGCTGGCCTGCTTCTACCTCCTCCTCTTCGGCACGGCCATGCTGTGCAAGCCAACCCGCCCCCGCCTGGTGGTCTGGGACTGCCTCATCCTCTACAACATCACAGTCATCATCTCCAAAAACATGCTGTCGGTGAGTCGTTGTCCCCGCTGTGGGCTCCTTGGAGTCACCTGGGGCGTTCCCTGGGGAGGGGACAGGTGGTGACAAACCCCGTGTGGGCCCTCTCTCCCTGCAGCTCCTCTCCTGCGTCTTCGTGCAGCAGATGCAGAACAACTTCTGCTGGGTGATCCAGCTCTTCAGCCTCGTCTGCACTGTCACAGGCTACTACGACCGTGAGCTGCTGGTCTGGGGGGGTCTAGTGGCCTTGGGGGTGTGGGTTTGGGCTGCTGCCTGACCTGCCTGCACCTCTGCCTGCCAGCCAAGGAGATGGGCAAGGACCATGACTGCTCACTGCCTGTGGAGGAGGCAGGAATCATCTTGGATAGCATCTGCTTCTTCTTCCTCCTGGTCCAGCGGCGTATTTTCCTCAGCAGCTACTACGTGCACGTCCTGTGGGACCTCAGGGCCTCTACCATGCAACCTTCCAGGTGGCGTTGGGGTCCTGGAGGGTCCCTGCAGGTGCCAAAGTACCCCCCTGACCCTCCCACCATCCCTGTCCCCACAGGGGTGTTGTGCTGTTCCAGGCCAGCATCACGAAGAGCCTGATTGCCCACCAAAGAGCCGAGAGGAAGTCACTGGCCCAGCTGAAGCGGCAGTGAGTGGCTTTTGGGGGGCACTGGGACACCCCTCCCTGCAGCCACCAGTGCTTTGGGGCACCCCTGTGTATGTGGGAGTGCCTCTGGAGGGGTTTGGACAGCAGGCTCCACAGCATCCTCTGCCTCCAGGATGGAGCGGATCCGAGCCAAGCAGGACAAGTACCGGCAGGAGCAGCTGTCCCGCAGCACCAGCGAGGAACAGGATGAGGCTGGGAGAGGTGAGAGCCAGGGGGTCCCTCCTGTGTCCCCAACCCCTCTCTGGGCACACAGGGGGACTGTGACCCATCGCTGACGCCCATCCTGGTGGAGCCTCACGGAGCATTTTGGTGACCCTCTCCCCGTCCCTCGGCTTCCCCCCAACACATGGGGTGGGTGCATCGAGTGTGGCCGTTCTCAGCCCTCCATCTGCCATCCCACAGCACCCCGTGCCCCAGTGGACCCATCCCGGCAGAGGGAGCGGTGGTGGCGGCCAGGGTTAGACCACGCCGGAGGTACTGCCCTGGCATGGGGCCATAACGGGGCCATAACCTCGGTGAGGTCCCCCCGCCGGGACCACTAACACCCGCGGGGAGCGGTGGTGGCAGTGCTTTGGGCAAGGTGACACCCTGCATGTCCCCTGTCCCCATGTGTGTACCCCTAACCACGGCTCCTCTGCTCCCCGTTACTAACAAGGTGTTGGACTGGGGGTGCCAGGCTGGCTTTGGAGTCACCTCCGAATGCTGGTGAGGGAGGGCTCCCACCTTGGGGATGTGGCAGTTGAGTCGGTTATGTCCCCACTTGGGGTCCCCCCCAGGGGTGTCCTCAGCTCAGTGCTGGGCAGGGAGCCCTGTGACATGGCCGCGGGGCCAGCCTGGGTGTGACACCCCTGCCATAGCGTGGCCACGCCGTGACACCCCATGCAACCCCGGCAGTGCTGCATTCTGGGGAATACTACCTCTTTGAGTCGGACAGCGAGGAGGAGGAGGAGGAGGTGCCAGAGGAGTTGCAGTCGGGGAGGCAGGGCCCCTTCCAGGTGGGCAAGGCTGGGGGGCTGTGGTGGGGTTGGGGATGCTGGCCATGCCCATGGGGTGCTGATGGCCCCTGTCCCCCCTCCAGCTCATCCACCAGGCCATGACGACCAACACCAGGACAGTGCTCCGGCAGCAGGAACAGCGGGTGCAACCCCGTGCTGAGGGTGCTGCAGGTGGGTCTGACACCCCAAAAGAGGGCTGGAGGGGCCAGGAGGGGCCAGAGCCCTGCCTGGTGCCCGCTGTTTGTCCTGGCAGTGGGGCTCCCAGTGTGTGTGTGTGGACTCTCTGATGGCTACCATGGGGTTGAGCACAAGCTGTGCAGCTTCTTTGGTGCCCACACTGGTTTTTGAGGTGGATGTGGGGGAACAAGGGGTGGGATGATGAATGGGAGAGCCCCAAAAATTATGTCTATCCTCTGTTAAGTCACTGCTACCCCTTCCCTGGGGGTCTGACACTTGCAGGGGACCGTGGAGGGAGAGGGACAGAGTTGGAGGCTGAAGAGCCTGAGCACGAGGAGGAAGTGACTGTGACAGGTTCTGGTCTGTCTGCAGGTGGGCAGCAGGACTGCAGAGCAGGGGCCTGCTGGGTGGTCTGAGTGGACACCAAGTGATGCTCCACCCCTCTTTTTGCCCTGGCAGAGCAGAGCAATGTGTTGCATCGGGCACTGAACATGCTCCGGTTCCTGTGGCTGCTGTGCCAGGCCGTGGTGGACGGGCTGACGCAGTGGATGGAGGACTGCACCCGGGAATACCTGGACATGTTCAACATCCTGTATGTGGAGAGATATACGATTGCTGTGCGGCTGGCCTCTGTGAGCACGGGGGGACACCAGGGCACAGGGCGGGGAGGTGGCAGCCTTGCAGTGGCACTAACCCCCTGCCCACTGCAGGGACTGAAGATGAGCGAGGAGGTCCTGGATGAACTGTACATAGAGCAGCCACCGGAGCAGATGCCGGAGCAGCCGCCAGAGCAGCCGCCTGAGGGGCCCCCAGAGGAGCTGAGCCCAGGCAGGTCTTTGACTACAGACTCCCAAAATGGTGCTGCTGCCAGGCAAGTGCAGAGAGACTCCCCAAGGGAGCAGTTGGCAGTGCCGCAGGCATGGGGGCTCACACCCCTCGAGGACAGCCAGGAGCAGGTGATGTCTGAGGGGTCCCAAGAGGATATGGCTGGGTCTCAGCAGCGCCTGTCCGTGCTCCTGAACCGCAGGAGGACGGCCGGTGAGCTCCTCCTGATCAGGTACAGGGGATGTGGGGACAGTGGGGATAGTGGGGATGGGGCTGGAGGGCGGCAGGGATGGCTCAGCCTGTTTGCTGCACCCTGCAGGAAGCCACACGCTCAAACGCTGAAAGAGGCAGAGGTTTTCTATCAGTCCCACAACCGGTTCCTGAAGCTGCTGCTGGCTGGGTACTACTGTGTGACCGCCCACTCTGATCTGGTCTGCTACTTCATCATCATCCTCAACAACATAGCGTCCGCCTCCATCATCTCCCTCTTTCTGCCCATCCTCATCTTCCTCTGGGCCATGCTCTCCATCCCCCGGCCCACCAAGCGCTTCTGGATGACCGCCATCATCTTCACTGAGGTGGGCAGGGGGTGACCGGTGAGGGGATGATGCCACCCGGCCCCCTACTGCCACCCACTGACCCCAGCATCCCCACAGGTGATGGTGCTGGTGAAATACTTCTCCCAGTTCGGGTTCTTCCCCTGGAACAGCTACACCACACTGCTGCGCAATGAGGGCAAGCCCTTCTTCCCACCACGCATCCTGGGCTTGGAGAAGAGCACCCGCTACCTCAACTATGACCTCTTCCAGCTCCTGGCCCTCTTTTTCCATCGCTCCCTGCTACAGGTGAGCTCTGAGGCATGGGCAATGCGTGGGTGGGCGTTTTGTGGGAGCTGGAGGTGGTCCTGGGAGCTCTGAAGAGAACCAGTGGGTGCTTGGTGTCTCTGCTGTGGTTTCCCACCATTGCTTTTTGGGAACTGATGCTGCGGGTGGGGGATGAGGTGCATGGGGCTGGGGGACATCAGAACCCCCCTCCCCCTGACCATGTCCCTCCACAGGCCTATGGGTTGTGGGACTGTGATGAGTCCTTATCCAAGATGAAGAGGGAGGCGAAGTGGGCAGAGGAAGAGGAGAAGTGGGAGGAAGCAGCGCCCCCATCACTGATGGTGTCTGAGGAAGGGATGGAGGCTCCAGAAGAGCCAGGAGCACCAGGCTCAAACAGGAGATCGGAGTCGGAGGGTGATGCCATGGAGCAGGAAGAGGGGAGTGAGGCCATGGAGCTCCGCTATAGGAAGAAGACGACTCAGGGGAGGAAGACATCAGATCAAGGGAGCACCAGTTCCCTGCTCTCACAAGCGTGGCAAGGCTGGCACCGCCACAGTATGGCCCGGCTGGACCCTAACTGTTCTGTGTGCTTAGCCTCACGTCCAGGAGTTGGGGAGAAGACGGGAGAGGCAGAAGAGAGCCATGCTCAGAGGAAGCTGAAGGCATTTGGATTGTGGGTCAAGTGCTTCTTCCTCACCACGTGAGTGCCAGTGGTGCTGGTTAGGGTGGGGGATGTGGGGTGCAGCCCCTGTCAACCATTCCCTATGTCCCCTATGTCCCCTGTGTCCCCTGTCCCCTGTAGAGCACAGAGCATGTACCAGCCGGTGCGCAAATTCTTCAAGGACATTCTGGACACTGAGAACCGCGCGGCCACCGATGTCTACGCCTTCATGTTCCTGGTCGATGTGATCGACTTCATCATCATTGTCTTTGGCTTCTGGGCCTTCGGGGTGAGCAAAGGGTCCTGCAGGGCACTGACTGGCAAGCCCCCACTGCGGGATGAGGCCTGACCATATGCTGACCTCTCCTGCATCTCAGAAACACTCGGCGGCTACCGACATCACCTCCTCACTGTCAGAAAACCAAGTGCCGCAGGCTTTCCTGGTCATGCTGCTCTTCCAGTTCACCACCATGATCATCGACCGCGCGCTCTACCTCCGCAAAACTGTGTTGGGCAAGCTCATATTTCAGGTCGTCCTGGTCTTTGGCATCCACGTCTGGATGTTCTTTATCCTGCCAGCCGTCACTGAAAGGTACTGAGCATCCCCTAAGGATGCCCTGCCATGGCACAGTGTAGTCCTTGGGTGGCACCTTTGTGTCCCCAAGCCCACACGGTGGCCCAGGCTGGCCAGACAGGTGGCTGAGGGGTGACATGTCCCTCCTGCAGGTTGTTCAACCTCAACATGGTGGCCCAGCTGTGGTACTTCGTGAAGTGCATCTACTTTGCGCTGTCGGCCTACCAGATCCGCTGCGGTTACCCCACCCGCATCCTGGGCAACTTCCTTACCAAGAAATACAACTACCTCAACCTCTTCCTCTTCCAGGGGTATGGCACAGGGCTGCGTGGACCTCCAGGCACCCCAAGGGTGCCATACCACCTCCCCTCCCTGTGTCCCCCCCAGATTTCGCCTCGTGCCCTTCCTGGTGGAGCTGCGCGCTGTGATGGACTGGGTCTGGACGGACACCACGCTGTCTCTCTCCAACTGGATGTGTGTGGAGGACATCTATGCCAACATCTTCATCATCAAGTGCAGCCGTGAGACTGAGAAGGTACAGTCCCCCCTGTGCCAGGAAGGGCCCCCCACTAAGCCTCTTGTTGTTTGGGGTCCCCCTGCGTCCTCCCAACACTGTGTGCTGTCTCCCTCCCATCCCAGAAATACCCCCAGCCCAAGGGGCAGAAGAAGAAGAAGGTTGTGAAGTATGGCATGGGGGGCCTCATCATCCTCTTCCTCGTGTGCATCATCTGGTTCCCCCTGCTCTTCATGTCGCTGGTGCGCTCCGTGGTGGGTATCGTCAACCACCCCATTGACGTCACTGTCGCCCTCCAGCTGGGGGGGTATGAGGTGAGGATGTGTAGGGGGTGTGCTGGGGGTCCCCTGATGAGACACTGGGGTCCCCTGCCCTGCTCATGGCCCCCTGTCCCCCCTAGCCACTGTTCACCATGAGCGCCCAGCAGCAATCCATTAAGCCCTTCACCCCCGATGACTACGAAGACCTCACCCGGCATTTCGAGCATGACCCGGTAAATCCTCCCCCCCTCCCAAAACCTGCCTGCTCCATCCCACTGGCTGCCTGGGGGGCTGGCAGAGGCCATGGTGGGGCTGAGCTGTGTCCCCCCCGTGGCAGGTGGCTATGCAGTTCATCACCCTCTACGGCTACGAGGACATCGTGACCGCCCGCATCGAGGGCAGCTCGGGCTCGCTCTGGAGTGTCAGCCCCCCCAGCCGCCAGCAGATGCGGCAGGAGCTGCTGAATGGCTCCTCCGACATCACCGTCCGCTTCACCTGGTCCTTCCAGAGGTACTGCTGGCACGGCAAGGGGGGGTCCAGCCCTGCCTGCATCCCCCCTACACACACTCAGTCTCTACTACCCACAGGGACCTGGGCAAGGGGGGCACGGTGGAGACTGCCTTTGACAAGCACACCACCGACCTGGTGCCCGGTGCACCCGAGCGCCTGCAGCTGGCCCAGCTGCTGGACGGCACCCGGGATGCCCCCGTGTGAGTGTCCCCTGGGGAGGGGGGGAACCAGACCTCCATGCTTGGTGGGATGGTGTAACCCCCCTCCTCACCCCACTTTCTTGCAGCCAAGTGGCCAACCTATTCCCGAGATACGTCCGTGCGCCCAACGATGTCGAGGCTGAACCTGTCGAGCAGCTCCTGCCAGGTAGGTCCCACCATGACCCCCCCAAAAGAATCAGCACTGGGGCATACCAGCTGCTGTGCGGTGCCCTGATGGTGCCACCCCCTTGAAGACAGGGAGGACATGAGTCCCAGTGTGCCCCCGCCCTAAAAAAATTCATCATTGGGTGCCCACCAGTTGTGCTCTGCCCTGATAGTGCCACCCCCTGCAGACAGGGAGGACATGGGTCCCACCAAGTCCCCCCACTGAAAAAATCATCACTGGGTGCCCACTAGTGGCCATGCTGTGCCCTGATGGTGCCAACTGCCCTGCAGATGGGGAGGACATGAGTCCCACTATTTCCCCCTCCCAATAAAAGTCAGCACTGGGGACACACCAGCAGCTGTGCTGGTCGCTGATGGTGCCACCCCCTTGAAGATGGGGAGGACATGAGTCCCACCATGTCCTCCCCCAAAAACTCATCCTTGAGAGCACAGCAGCCAGGCTGTGCCCTGATGGTGTCACTCCCCCAGATGGCCCCGACAGCTACCTGGATGTGGAGGTGCAGCTGAAACGGGAGCGCAGGGGCCAAGGGAGCGACAGCTTTGTGGAGTGGTGGGTGCTGCGGCTGAAAGACGCCCCCACCGAGGATGGCAACATCCTGCCCATGATCATCTTCAACGACAAAGTCAGCCCCCCGAGCCTGGGCTTCCTGGCTGGCTATGGGTATGTGAAGGGGGCAGAGGGTGTTGGGGGGCTCCAACCACTGGGTGGGGTGTGAAGGGAAGGGATGGTGGGGTTCAGGGATACAGGATGTGTGTCCCCCTTGCAGGGTCATGGGGCTGTACGTGTCCATCGTGCTGGTGATTGGGAAGTTTGTGCGGGGGTTCTTCAGTGAGATCTCTCACTCCATCATGTTCGAGGAGCTGCCGTGTGTGGATCGGATCCTGAAGCTGTGCCAGGATATTTTCCTGGTGCGGGAGACGGGCGAGCTAGAGCTGGAGGAAGAGCTCTACGCCAAGCTCATCTTCCTCTACCGCTCGCCTGAGACCATGATCAAGTGGACACGGGAGAAGTAATAAGGGGAAGGGGCTCCAGCCCCCTCCCCTCACAGGGGCATCACCGCCAATGCCTTAACCAGCCCCTCCAAAGCTGGGACCGCATCCTGCCCTGGGAGGCGGTGGGATGTGGGGTTCTGGCCGCTCGCTTTGAGGGAGGATGTTTTTCTGGATGTTTTTCTTACGATGTTTTGAAGCTGTTCCACCTGCACAGACCACGTTGTGCCTTCCCAGGGAGGGGGACAGCAGGTGGTCCCCCCTGCCCCCTGGGTGCCCCTGGCTGCCAGGTGGGGATGGGGGGGTCAGGAGCCAGCCTGTACCTTCTCCCTTGTTGTCCCCAACCCTGTTCCAGAACCAGGTTGAACTCAAAAGCAATAGCCCCCTCATCTCCAGGATGGGGGTCCTGAGTTATGGCCCCTCCAGTTGGGGGGAGGGGTTCTGGCAACCCCAGTTGGACTTTAGACACTTGTTGACTTCGAGTTTGTTTTTGTTTTTTATGAATTCAAATGGTTTATTTATATAGATATTGAATAAAACAAACTTGAGGCCTCCCTGGCTGACAGGTAGCTGGGGCAGGGAGGGTGGGGGGACCAGGGACATGCTACCCTGGGGTTACCAGCACTCCTGGCCCCCAATAAATGGGGGGGTGGGGGCTCTCCCTGCCCTTGGCTGGAGCAGAAATGGGTGCCAGGGGTCCCCACCAAGCTCTGGTGGGGCTGGCACCTGCCCCAGTAGTGCCACTGAGGGACGGGGGTCTGTGTCCCCCACTGTCCCCAACCCCTTCAGCTCTTGCTGCGCTCCTGGTTCTGTTTCTGCCGCTCCATCTCCGCACTGCAAGGGATGGACACACTGGATGGATGGACATGGCATTGGGGGCTGAGCCAGTGGGGAGGGGACTCCCACCCCCCTTACCTGTGGATCCTGCGCTGGGCCTCAGCACGTATGTACGGTGGCAGTGTGGTGAGAGGGCCCTGCAAGAGATGAGGGGTGAGGCTGGAGATCCCCATCCCCATGGAGAACCACCCCACTGCACCTCAAAAGCCTCACCAGCTCCTTGAAGGTGAGGCGGCAACTGTAGCACAGTAGTGGAATATAGGCAGCTTTGCTCTCAGCCCTGTGGGAACAGCGACAAGGACAGGGACACTCATTGGTGTCACTGGGGTGGCCTCAGAGGGGGTATGGAATGCTGGAATCCCCCTGCCCACATGCTCACCCCTGCTGGCAGCACCCATTCCCCTCTGGCTCCAGCTCCTCCCAGATCAGTGTGGGCTCCAGGGCCAACTCCTCCTCTGCAAGAGCCAAAGGGCAGGGGGGCAATTGTGGGGTGCACAGCTGCTCCCCAAATCCTCTGAGCCCCCCATGCCCAACCCACTCACCTCCCTCAATGTCCAGGCCACAGAGGCAGAGGAGGCAGCGCTGGGACTCGCTGCTGGCCTTGGCTGGGTCTGGGCTCAGCTTCTCCCCTGTCCTGCAGCCAACACAGGGTGAGTGCACCCCAATCCCCCAATCACTCCCCCCACCCCACTGTGCCTCCACATGGGGGTCCCTGTACCGGTAAACGGTGCTGATGGTGGAGGGGAAATCCTCCTGCAGCCCCAGGAGGAAGCGCTCGATCAGGTGGTGGATGCTGGGCTTCTCCCGGCGCTGTGGGGGCAAGTGGAGAGGGTAGGGGCAAGACTGGGAGGTCTGTCCCCACCATGGAGACACAGCTTGGGATCCCCAACATGGGACACCCCTACCTTGGTGAAGAGGGGTGGCACGATGACGGTGGGGATGTTGAAGAAGTGGTTGTAGAAGGCGATCTCCTTGGCCGTGTAGTCCCGCATGGGCCGCACCACCATCACGTCGCCGTGACGCTTGTCCGTGAAGCCCTGTGGGTGTGTGGCTGCCAGGGGACTGTGCCACCACCAAGCCTTGGACACCCCCCATGGCATCATGTCACCCCTAGGGTGCAGGTGACCGTCCCCAACTCACTGTGTCGACGGCGAGGAAGGCACCGCGGCCCAGCGACAGGTTGGTGAGGAGCTTGATGGCCACGCGGGTGCAGGTCTCGCCTGTCATCACCTTGGAGTAGCCCCTGCTCCGGGCCATCTGCAGGATGAGGTGGGTCCTGGGGGTGAGGTGACACCGGTTCAGAGCCACCATGCCACGCTGGTGCTGGAGCCGGGCAGGATCAGCCCCTCACCGCAGCATCTGCAGCAGCTCCTCCCGTGCTGTCGATGTCTCCACGGCCTCGAAGATCCGAAGCAGCTCCTGGGTTTGGGCAGTGTCAGGCAGGCGGGGAGTGTACGGGGGTCCCACTGGCATGTCCTGGGTGCTATGGCCAGGCAGAGAGGTGGCACTGTCCCCCTCCTGTCGCTTCTGCTGGATAAAGCTGTCCACAGCCTCCTTGTAGGAGGGGCCAGATGGGCCGGACTTGCTGGACTGCTCTGGCCCCGGCTGTAAGATGGATGGGGGCAGCTCCAGTGCCTGTGGGGCAGAGATGGATACAGGGGGAAGTTGGGGTGTCCAGGTGTGTCCCCTCACCTCAGCACCTGTCCCCATGTCACCTCAATACCTCCTCTAGGTGGATCAGGTGGTAGGGGAAGCCGGTGGCCTGCAGCAGGGTCTCCATGTGGGCCAGGGTCTGCTTCCGCTGCTCTGGGCTCTGCCTGCGCACAGCTCCCTCTGGAAGGCAGGTGGGCAGTGCCAGGGCCACTGTCACGGTGAGGAGGGGGCACCCACCGCATCCATGGGGCCAGGAGGACAACCCAGGGTGCCATGGCCTTGCTAGGCTGGATGGCAGCACCCCGGGTCTGGCATGGTGCAGTGGGATCCTATGCTGGGAGCAGGTAGTGGGGCATGGAGGGGGGAGTGGAGCTGGGAATGGGGCAGGGAGCAGGCACTGGGTCAGGGAACAGGCAGTGGGGCTGGAAGTGGGGCAAGGAGCAGGCAGTGAGGCAGGGAACAGACACAGGGGAGGGGAATGGGCAGCAGAGCTGGGAGGAGGTAGCGGGACAGGGAATGGGCAGTTGGACACTGAGCACGCAGCAGGGCCAGGAATGGGCTGGGAACAGGTCTGGGAATGGGCACTCGGACACGGAGCAGGCAGCAGGGCTCATCCTTACCCTCAACGTAGACAAGGCCGGGGACGAAGCGGAGCCTCTTGGCTGCCTCCCGGCTGAGCCCCTGGCAGAGGTACAGGGTGAGCAGGGTGGGTGAGCTGTGCCCCCCCTGACCCCTCCTGAGCCCCCCTCTCACCTCCTGCACCTGCCGGACCATGGCACTGGAGGCTGAGCCCCCCGACAGCGCCAGCAGCACCTGCAAGAACAGCAAGAACAGTCACCGGCCCTGGTGCCACCACTGGGTCCTCCCTCTGCATTCTCCCACCCCTGGTACCTTCTCTCCTGGGAAGATGATGCGGTTCTTGCCCAGCATTGCACGGAATTTGTGCACGAAGTACTCACGGAAGCAGCCACTGTGGGGACACGGGGACACAGGAACCCCTGAGTCTGTTCCACTGCCC
>NW_020897727.1:6172075-6191327 GCF_003984885.1 Neopelma chrysocephalum
TCCCAGAGACCCAATGTCCCAGAAACAAAGGTCCATGAGACACAACGTCCCCAGGCTCCCATGTTCCCAAAACCCAATGTCTCCAATTCCCCACATCCTCAAGACTCAATGTCCCCAAGGCTTGATGTCCCCAAACCCCAAAGTCCCCAAGCCCTGATGTCCCAATATCCCCAAGTCCCGGTGTCCCCAAGCCCAAACTTCCCAAACACTCAATACCCCACAGCCTGATGTCCCCCATCCCATTGTTCCCATCCGATCCCTCACCGGCAGAAGGGGTCCCCGACGCGAATGATGAGGGCGGCCGTGCCCTGCCCGCACTTCACGCAGGTTCGGGGGTGGCTGTGGGGACACGGCCGGTCACCGGGGACACCGGGACCCGACCTCCCCCCCGGAGGCGGTACCGGGCGGGGAGGCGGCGGTCCCAGTCCCAGGGCAGCACGAAGGGCTACCGGGCATTACCGGGGGATACCAGGGGAAGCACCAGGGGGTACAGGGGCAGCACCGGGGGGAGGGAGGGGCAGCACCAGAGGCAGCTCCAGAGGGTACCAGAGAGATATCGGGAACACACCCGGGGGGAGAACGGAGCGGTACCGAGGGGTACTGGGGGAGCACAGGGGATATACCGGAGGCAGCACGGTGGGGATGCCTGGGGGATACCGGGAGGTTACCGGGGGTTCATCCTGGTCCGGAGCGGGCTCCCACCTGTCTCCCGGTGCGCGGCGGCGCCGCGGCGGCTCCGCGTCCGTCCCGCACCCGCCACCGTCGCCCGACACGTCGCACATGGAGGCGCCGCTCGGCCCCGGTCAGTCCCGGTGGATCCGGTGTGTCCCGTGGGTCCCGGTGTGTCCTGCTCGGTCCCGGTGTGTCCCGGTGGATCCTGCTCAGTCCCGGAGAGTCTCAATGGATCCTGCTCAGTCCCAGTGTGTCCCGGTGTGTCCCGGTGGATCCTGCTCAGTCCCGGTGTGTCCCAGTGGATCCTGCTCAGTCCCGGTGGGGCCCGCTCGGCTCCTCCCGGCCCCGCCGTGTCCCGGTGTATCCCGCCGTGTCCCCGAGCGCTCCGGTCGCGCGGCGCTGACGCGGCGGTGCCGCCCCGTGACGCCGCGCCCGCCCCGCCGCCGGCGCCGCCATGTTCCGGAGCCTGCTGGTGGCGGCGGCGCAGCGGCCGCAGGGCCCTGCCGGGCCCCCCCGCGCCGCCCCCGGGCCCGGGGCCGCGGCCGAGGCGCTGGAGGCGCAGTTCAGCTGCCCCATCTGCCTCGAGGTGTTCCACCGCGCCGTCGGCATCGCGGGCTGCGGGCACACGTGAGACGGGGCCCGGGCGGGGGCGGTGGGGTCCCCCGAGATGACCCGGCGACGGGCGCGGTGCGGTCGTTGGGCGATGTCCTGGCGCTGGGATCCCTTGGGGCTCTCTGCCGAGTGACCCCGGCCGGCGACGAGACCCCCATCCCACCCCCAGTCGAGTACCGGGACGCTCACCCCACTCCCAGTCAAATACCGGGACCCCCATCCCACACTGGGTCCCCCATCCCACACCGGGATGGTTCAGTACGGGGCATCCCGGTACTGATGTATCATCCCACCCCAGTCAAATATCCCACACCGGGTCCCCCATTCCCACCCCTGGGATGGTTCTGTACCAGGACCCCTATTCACAGCCCTCCCATCCTGGTACCGAGACCCCCATCCCACCCCCTGTCAAGTACTAGGACCCCTATTCCCACTCCTCCCATCCTGATACCGGGACCCTCATCCCAATCCTCCATCCCACACTGGGGCCCCCATCTCACCCCTCCCATCCCAGGGATCCTCATCTCACCCCCCTAAGTCTGCTTCTGGGACCCCCATCCCACCCCCAAATTCAGCATCATCCCATCCCACCCCCAGTCAAATAACAGGACCCCCATTCCTACCCATCTCATCCGAGACCACTGCCTCTCCCATGCAGCACTGGGATCTCCATCTCATTCCTCTCATCCCTGGACCCCCATCCCATCCCTCCTATCTTGGTACTGGGACCCCCATCCCCCCCCCCCCCCCGGCCCCAGGACCCCCCTCCCACCCCCCTTGTCCTCATCCTAGATCTTTCCCTCTTCGGGGATGGGTGCTGCCCTGTCCCTCTCAGTGTTCCCCAGCCTGGATCCGATGTGGGTGTCCCACTGACCACTCAGAGCTCCCTCTGCTCCCAGACCTGGCTCCCACCCCAGGACCTCCCAAACTCTTGTCTCTGTCCCCCCAGCATTTCAGGAACACCTTCATCCAGTTTTCCATCTGATTTTGAGGACACCCCCAGTGGATCTGTGGCTTTGCTTGGAGCTCCAGCGCTGCCTCGCTTATCCCCCTCTAGCTTGTTTGAGGCTGGGAATGATTCCAGATCCCTTCCATGATCCCCCTTGCTCATTCCTACTCCCCTTGCAGTGGCAGAGGGTTTGAGGTGTTTCATTCCCTGTTCTTGATGACAAGAGCTGGGTAGGAAGGGACATGAATGCTGGGATAATTGGATTTTGAGGACAGAGCTGCTTTGCCTTGTGCCTGGAGGTGCTTTCCTGCACCTCCTCCCCACCTGGATTCCTCAGCCACGCTCCTGGGGATATAAGGACCTTGGAAGGAAGTGATCCGGGCTCTAATGTGCTCACTCCATCCCTGCCTGACCTGGATACTCAGCACTATTTTTGTTTGGCTCCTTTCAAATCCAGTCTCAGGGCAGCGGAATCATCTGAACGTGCAGGGAGCATCTTGGGGGCCTCCTCTCACCCTCTCCCAACCTCCCAGTTCTCCCAGTTGGGCTACTGATCCCTGGGTTTTGGGGTGCCGGGAGTCTCTGGGAATGGGTATACCCTGATGGGATCCTGCTTTTCTTCCCGGGGTGCTCAGTCCTGCTCTGTGCTCCCAGGTTTTGTGGGGAATGCCTGCAGCCCTGCCTGCAGGTGCCATCCCCGCTGTGCCCACTCTGCCGTGTGCCCTTTGATCCCAAAAAGGTGGAGAAGGCTTCCAGCGTGGAGAAGCAGCTCTCATCCTACAAGGCTCCCTGCAGAGGCTGCAGCAAGAAGGTAAAGCTGCCAGTCCCCATCCCTATCCCAATCCCACAGTCGTGGTGCCAGGGAAGGGGAGTTACTGGCTGTCCCTGGTTTGCTTCCCCAAACAAGGGTGGGATGTGGATCTACAGGAGTACAGGAAGCTCTGCAGAGGGATTGGGACTGGCTGGATCCATGGTCTGAGGCCAGTGGAGTGAGAGTCAACAAGGCCACGTGTTGGGTCCTGCCCTTGGGTCACAACAACCCTATGGAACACTCCAGGCTGGGGGAAGAGTGGCTGGAAAGCTGGAAAAGGACCTGTGGGTGCTGGTGACAGCAGCTGAACATAAGCCCAGGTGTTCCCAGGTGGACAAGAGGCCAATGGCACCTGGATTGTACTGGCCACAGTGTGGGCACAGGACCAAGTGACTGTCCCCCTGTGCTGGGCACAGGGTCCACATCTGGAATTCTGGGGTCTGATTTGGCCCCCTCCAGTACAGACACTGATGGGCATGTCCAGAGAAGAGAACGGAGATGGGGAAGGGTCTGGAGCACCAGGAGAAGCTGAGGGAGCTGGGGGAGCTCAGCCTGGAGAAAAGGAGGCTCAGGGGGGACCTTCTCACTCTCTCCAACTCCCTGACAGGAGGATGGAGCTGGGGGAGTCAGGCTCTGCTCCCAGGGAACAAGGGACAGGGCAAGGGGAAATGGCCTCAAGCTGTAGCAGGGGAGGTTCAGGTTGGACATCAGGAATAATTTCTTCATGGAAGGGATGGTCAGGCTTTGGAAGGGGCTGCCCAGGGCAGTGATAGAGTCCCCATCCCTGGAGGTGTTCAGGGAATGACTGGATATGGCACTCAGTGCTCTGGGCTGGGTGACAAGGTGGGAGGATTGGTCACAGGTTGGGCTTAATGACCTTGGAGGTCTTTTCCAACCAAAATGATCCCATGATTCTGTGTCCCCTGTGTCACAGCTGCTGCCCTGAGCCGAGCTGAAGGAGCTCCCTGCCAGCTGCCTCTGTCAGAGGCTGCAGCTCTTATGGGACAGTCAGACCTTCAAAAGCAGGTGGAGGTTTTCCTGCAGCATGGAAACCCTTAACTTTGAGAATCTTGTCACCCCTGACTGCAGCCCAGGAGCAATCCAACATGGTGTCAGTGCACTTTCAGGATTTCTCCCATCAGCAGTTCCTGCTTTTTGAAGGAAAATGGATTTGGTGCAGCCTGGGTGGCTTGTGGGGAACCTCTGGGGATCCCTGCAGGGACAGTGCATCCCCAAATCTCCATCCTGCGAGGAGGGATGGGCGGGTGTGGCATTTCCACTGCTGTGGGTCATCCTGCACAGACCAGTGGTCACTTGGACCTGGGCTCCAGGTCCAGCTCCAATGCTGGCTCCTGGAAGGTGTTCCCACAGCCCAGAAATGTTTCTTGTCCTCCTTCTCCAGGTGACCCTGGCCAAAATGCGCTCTCACGTCTCATCCTGCGCCAAGGTGCAGGAGCAGATGGCCAACTGCCCCAAGTTTGTTCCAGTTGTCCCCACATCCCAGCCTATTCCCAGGTATTCCTGCGCCTTGGGTAGGGAAGCATGTCCCTCCTTGCATGCCCCAAAATCCAAGCATGTGTTTTACCTTTCCCTGTCTAATCACAGGGAGGAATATCAGCAATTTTCCTTCCTGGCACCCACAGCCCTTGTACTGCTCCGTGTTTTGGAGCGTGAATTGGGATGAAGGACCCACGGGGTGGGAAGGGGCTGGGCTGGCTTCTGCTCTCACAAAACTGAGCTGGGTTAGTTTGGAAGGAGTCAACCCAGCCCCTTCCCTGGGGATCTGAGCTTTTCCTTGCTCTCCTTAGCAACATTCCCAACCGCTCGACGTTTGTGTGTCCGTACTGCGGGGCCCGGAACTTGGACCAGCAGGAGCTGGTGAAGCACTGCATGGAAAACCACAGAAATGACCCCAACAAAGTGGTGAGTGATGCTGGGGCACTGGAATGGGCTGGGTTGTGCAGGGAAACTCCTGGGAATCCAAATACACTGCCCCAGGCCACCGGCATGGATGTGTGTGAGGTACAGCTGTGTTTCCAGCTGGTTTAATTTGTTTAAATCCCTTTGGGAGGTGGGGACCTGTCTCTGATTTGTTAGAGACTCCCTGTTTAGCACTTTCTCTGCCCATTCTCTGTCAGAAAGGGGGGATCACCACTCACCTCTCAGGGAGGTCAAGGCAGAAGGATCCGCGTCCAGGTGTCACTGTTCCCATGTCCCTGTCCCTGCAGGTGTGCCCGGTGTGCTCAGCCATGCCCTGGGGAGATCCCAGCTACAAGAGTGCCAACTTCCTCCAGCACCTCCTCCACAGGCACAAGTTCTCCTATGACACCTTCGTGGTGAGTCAAAAAAAAAGGGGGACCCCCCTCCCTGTGTCCTGTGCCAGAGGGTGAAACCAGCCCTTTCCTTCCCGTGCCGGGATCAGCCCATCCCATTGGGAAGGGGACAGATCCTCCCTTGGGCTCCACAGGAGACACGTGGCACACGTATTCCCCACTCGTGAGACCCCCACCCCAGGGGTGCTGAGCTGGTTGTCCTCACAAAAGGAGGAGACTGAAATGCTCCTGCTCTCCGCAAAGATTGTTCCATTAAACTTTTCCCCTGAGGAATTTTAACACAAAAAGCCTTTTCTTTGAGGTTTCAGGAGCAAGGGGAGGGAAACAGCCCAGCCTTGGGGTTTGGGGGGTGTGGTTGCTCCATATGGGGGGTCTGTGACCCCTCTTGTGTGGGATTGAGGGTGTGATGGCTCAGCCCTGGCTGCAGCGACCCAGGGGAGATTTTGTTCTCATCCTGCTTTTATTGGATAGATGTCAGGGAAAAGAACCTTTTACAGAGGAATATCCTGGTTTCAGAAGTGATTGGTGTGTTGGATAAACCAGACCTGGAGTGCTGAAAAAACCTGTGGCCTTGCTAGAAAGCTTCACCCTTTGGCCTCAGCTTGTGTGGGCATGTTCCATCCTTGCTGCCAAGTGTAGGATTGCAGGCAGGAGAGGGATGTGGGCACAAAGCACACACCAAAGAGCACAGGTTTCATTCCCAGGATCTGTGTGCCAGAGGAACGGAGGCTCATGGCCTCCATGGCACGACCAGGAGTGGGCAGGGCTCTATGGAGATGGTGTGCCCTGGCTGTGCCAGCTCTCCTGAGCATCCTTGTTTTATTTTTAGGATTACAACATCGACGAGGAGGCAGCGTTGCAGGCGGCCCTGGCTCTGTCCCTCTCTGAGAACTGAGGGGGATCCCCCTCCCTGCCCCGGCTCCTTTTGCACACTCGGCCTTCCGGGAGACATGGATCCCGTGGGCATCCCCAGAGCCCCACTGCTGCCTCTCTTCCCTCTGCTCTGGGGGCAAATCCCACCTTGTTTCAGAAGGTGGAGTCTCCTCATCGTCGTAGTGATGAAGCAGAGACGTCTGGAGAGAGGAGCCGGCACCGAAGGGCTGGGATCAATCCTGGTTTAGGCATTTCATATCCGTACTCGGAGCATATCCCTGTGTCCAGATCTATTTATTATTAGATGCTTTTTGGCACACTTGTCCTTGCTCTTTGTTGCAATCAAATAGGTACCTAAAACTGATATATTTGATGCAAAACACCCTGATTTGGGACTGGTATCATCCACATCCTTTTAAAAAGGAGGAAAACGGCACGGAGCATCTTTTTGTAAACTCTCCAAGGATTTTTCTAGAGATGTTGGGCTGTCCTGACCCCCGTGCTGAAGTCACCTGAATCCTGGGATGAGACTTGCCCTCACATTTCCCATGAGGACAGTGGGTTTGGAGAAGCCCTCGGGGATGGCATCCAGCATCCAGGGAAACTCCCTCCTCATTTTATACCGGATCTTGGGATACTAAGTCCTTGCATTTTTCTACACGAACCGGCGTGAAGCCTTTTCCACGTTTTCTAGAGTGGGATCAGAAGCTGTTCCTCTTCACACTGCAATATCTGTCACCCAGGACAAGAGTATTTTTATGGAACATTATTAAGAAAGTTTATTTTTAAACAGGAAAAAACCCAGACAAATGAACATGTGGATTTGGAATGGGGCGGGAGACAGGAACTGCATCCCGGAGCAGCAGGTCGGACTCTGCGGTGGTGGGAAGTGCACGGGGGTCCTTTGTGGGTCTTCCTGGGCCATTCCTGAGTCATTCTGGGCCGTTCCCAGGTCTTTCTGGGCTGTTCCCTTCCCTGCTCAGAACTCCTCTGCCTGTGAGGGAGCAGGCAGGATCGTTGTGCCACACTGGCAAGGAGCAGCTGGATTGTGTCCAGATGATGGATGTGCATGGGATGTCTGTCCATGCAGGATCCCAGCTGGAACACTGAGCTGCTTATCCCCAGAGAAATAGGGGATTGCATTTCCCTTTCCCAGTCTTTCCCTGGGAAGAAGGCACTGTTGATCCGAGATGCTACGTGGCATCCTGGTGACCCTCGGTCCCCTTCCTCTCTGCCCTCTCCGGAGTTGGCTCTGGAGGGCTGGGAGAGGAGGGGAGGGAGATGGCACTGGTGATGGGATGAGCCCAAGGTCCCAGTGATGGAGCTGAGGGAGGGGGTGATGCCCAAGATCCCCTGTGCTACCTTCCAGCAGGATTTGCAGGGAAAAGGGGTAGGAGAGGATCCCTCTGCATCTCCCTGCTCAGAGAACTCCCAAGGCTTATTCAAGACCTGGCTCCAGCTCTGCTCTAGCAATACCTGCTTGTTTTTTATTTTGATTTTAATAGCACTGGATGGTTTTGGCATCTGCAGCCCCAGGAGGAAGGTGCAGACACCCTCCACTCCCCTTGCAGGGCATGGAAAGGGCTGGAGCTGCCCAGCTCTGCTCCCTGGAGCCAGGCCAGCAAGAAGGAATAGGATCTTCTCTTACCTGCCAGCATTGCTGGCACCTGCCCAGCTTGGAGGATGTTCCTGGTGGGATGGAGAGCATTGGCATCTTCCCAAAGGGACTCGGAAGGGTTTACCTGTCCTGTTCTGAGCTGGGGCCCTCGGGTCCTGGAGCAGCCTCCATCTGAGCTCCTTGCTTTTGGGACAGCACTGTTAACCTCAGTCTCTTTCCTTCCTTCCTCTTCCCTACTCTTTTTGCCCCACAGAGCCAGAGCAGGGGCAGCAACAGCTGCTTTTGTAAAGCACTTTAAGGCCCCGGGTGTGAGGGGTCAAATCTGGCTGTGCAGGGCTGTGCCAGAGATCCCTCCATGCCAGGGATCCTGCTGTGCCATGGATCCCCACCGTGCCCGTCAGTGTGTCACCCACCACTTTTTTGCATAATTAGAACTTTTAATGAGCCGTCCTGTTTTTGGAAAAAAATTAACTCGATGACGTATTTGTAGCAAACCATTTTTCTCAATAAAGGCAGTTTCATCCATGGGTGGCCTCCCCATGTAGGCTCTTTTGAGGGGGTCTCCAAAATCCCTGCTGTGGAGAGGGGATGGGGGTGATGCTGCTCCCCTGTATTCCCCTGGATGTTTATTTAGGGCGAGTGGGATCTGTGCCCCCCTTCCCCACTGGTAGTGACCCCATGGTGTCACTCCTGTGTCCCCCTGTGTGCCCCCCAGCACCCCCGGACACCTGCATTTGTGGGGTGTTTTCTAATGGGAGTGAGTGACCAGAGGATAAAAACACCCCTGGGGGGACACAGGCAGCAGGGCCCGGCTGGGGGTGCCCAGTGGGCGGCCTGGGGGTGGCTCCTAGTCCCTGCTGTACTGGGAGCACTGGGTGAGGGGCTCTGGGAGTGCTGGAGACTCTGTGGCTACTGGGATCACTGCAGGGGGACTGGTAGCACTGAAGGGATGCTGGGAGCACTGGAGGGGCACTGGGGTACTGCGGTACTGGGCATACTGGGAGTGCTGGAATCACTGGGATCCTGGTGGCCCTGAAGGCTCTGGGGGCACTAAGAGAGTGCTGGGGATATTTGGAGCACTGGGGTGTGGAGGTTACAGGGGGGTTGGGAGCACTGGAGATCCTGGGAGCGCTGGAGGTGTACTGGGGATACTGGGGCACTGCTGGAGTCACTGGGTGAACTGGTGCCTTGGGGGAGCTGGGGGTACCGAGGGCACGGGGAGCACTGGGGTGCTGGAGGCAGAGCGGTCTGGGGAGTACTGGGAGCACTGGGAGCGATACTGAGAGCAGTACTGGGAACACTGGGAGCGATACTGAGAGCAGTACTGGGAACACTGGGAACAGTACTGGGAGCACCGGCACCCCTGCGCACGCGCAGCCCCTTCCCGACTCGAATATGGCGCCCCCGCACGCCCATCCCAGCGCCCCCGGGGGGCAGGGCCGCACCGTGGTCCGATCGCTGCCATTGGGCGCCGCCTACCGGTCCCTTCCGTGCTGACCAATGGCGAGGCGAGAACCCGCCACAGGTGACGGTGATGTGCATGGCGTGGGGGCGGGGCCTGAGGCCGGCGGCGGTGCCGGGAGCGATGGCGGCGGAGAGGGCGCTCGCCATGGCCACCTGCACGGCTCCCGTGAACATCGCCGTCATCAAGTACTGTGAGTGCGGGGCTGCTCGGGGACGGGACACCCGGGACACCCTGGTGGGGACAGGCCGGGCTCGGGGACGGGTTTGGCACCTGCGTGGGGGGGTACGCGGGGCACAGTTACCGTGACGGACCGTGCAGTGCCATGTCCACCTGTGCCGTGCCATGCCGTGCTGTGCTATGCCATGCCGTGCTGTGGCAATGTTTTCCATGCCTTGCCATTCCTAGCTGTGCCGTGCCATCCCAAGTGGTGCTATGCCATACCATACCATTCCAAGCCGTGCCATGCCTTGCTCTCTTACAGGGGGCAAGCGAGACACCGAACTCATCCTGCCCATCAATTCCTCCCTGAGTGTGACGCTGCACCAGGACCAGGTAAGTCTGGCTCAGGATCAGGATCAGGATCAGCCTCTCCTGCCGCCCCCAGCCCGTGCCCGGCCATGCTGAGCCCCCCACCTTGTGTCCCCACAGCTCAAGACCACGACCACGGCCGCCGCCAGCCGGGACTTCACGGAGGACAGGCTGTGGCTCAACGGGGCAGAGGCGGATGTGGGGCACCCGCGGGTCCAGGCCTGTCTGCGCGAGGGTGAGTGACCCCTTCATTACCCTGGAGCGGGAGGGTCCCTGATCCCGACCCCCCCTCACTGCCCCTGTCCCCGCAGTGCGACGCTTGGCCCGGAAGCGCCGGGGGGGCTCTGAGGACGCGGCCACGCTCGGCCTCCTCTCCTGCAAGGTCCACGTCGCCTCTGAGAACAACTTCCCCACGGCCGCCGGACTGGCCTCGTCTGCAGCTGGCTTCGCCTGCCTGGGTGGGTGTGGGACGGGGCACGGGGGTGTCAGGAGTGTCCCCTCTGATCCTATCACCTCGTGCAGTACCAGGAAGGGATGGCAGAGGTGTTTCCCCCTCCGACCTGTGCCCTGCCTGTGGCTGTACGGGATGGAGGGCACCAGGAGCGTGTGGCAGGGGTGACAGGGGTGTCCCCCCCTCTGACTGTCCCCCTCCAGTGTTGGCTGTATGACATGGAAGGCACTTGGAGGGGGTGACACCCCCCCCAACTCTGACCTGTCCCCTTCTGCAGCTGTGTGGTGTGGAGGGCACCAAGAGGGAGTGACACTCTTTCACCGCCTATCTGACCTGTCCCCTGCTCATGACTGTATGGCATGGAGGTCGCTGGGTGGGGGTGACAGGGGTGTCCCCTCTTACTATCCCCTGCAGTATCAGCTCTGGCCTGGCTGTACGATGTGGAGGGGCACTGGGAGGGGGGACAGGGGTGACAGGGGTGTACCCTCTGCCTGTCCCCGCAGTGTCAGCCCTGGCCCGGCTCTGTGGGGTGGAGGGCACTGGGAGGAGGATCAGGGGTGACAGGGGTGTACTCTCTGCCTGTCCCTGCAGTGTCAGCCCTGGCCCGGCTCTGTGGGGTGGAGGGCACTGGGAGAAGGATCAGGGGTGACAGGGGTGTGCCCTCTGCCTGTCCCCGCAGTGTCAGCCCTGGCCCGGCTCTATGGCGTGGAGGATGAGCTGTCAGAGGTGGCCCGGCGGGGCTCGGGCAGCGCCTGCCGCAGCATGTGGGGGGGCTTCGTGCAGTGGCAGCGGGGGGAGCGACCTGATGGCACTGACAGCCTGGCCCACCAAGTGGCCCCCGAGACGCACTGGCCGGAGCTCAGGGTCCTCGTCCTGGTGGTGAGCAATGGGAGGGGTTATGGCTGTACCTACCACTCCCCAGCTGGGTGGGGTTTGGGAGACCCCAGTGCAGGTGGGTGCAGACCCCGGGGATGAGGAGGGGTTGCGTCCCACCATCTGTGCCCCCCACCAGGTCAGCGGGCAGAAGAAGCCAGTGGCCAGCACGGCAGGGATGCAGACCAGTGTGGAGACCAGCACCTTGCTGAAGGTATGAGGGGGCGGGCCTCATCCTGCTTGGGCAGGGCTGGGGTCCCCTTTCCCTTGGAACAGGGCTGGAGGGCATGGAGGGACACCCAAAGTGTTGCAGTGCTGTGGGTGTCACCAAATAGGAGTAACTGTGACCCACCTGCTGCAGGTGTCACCAAATTGGGGTGACCACAACCCACCTCTCTCAGGTGTCACTGAATTGAGGTGATGGTGACTTGCCTGCCATGAGTGTCACTAAATTGGAGTGACCACAACCCATGTGCTACAGGTGTCACCGAATTAGGGTGACAACAACTAACCTGTTGTGGGTGTCACTGAATGGGGTGGCCGCAACCCACCTGCCACCGGTGTCACTGAACTGGGGTGGCCATGACCCACCTACCATGGTTGTCACCAACTTGGGGTGACTGTCCCATGTGCCACGGCAGCACCGGGCAGAGGTGGTGGTCCCGGAACGCCTGGCCCAGATGATGCGGCACATCCGGGAGCGGGACTTTGAGGGCTTTGGCCAGCTGACCATGCAGGATAGCAACCAGTTCCACGCCACCTGCCTGGACACCTTCCCGCCCATCTTCTACCTCAACGACCTCTCGCGCCACATCATCGCGCTGGCACATCGCTACAATGCCCACCATGGGCACACCAAGGTACTGGCTGGGGCTCTGCGGGTGCCGTGGCACTGTGGGCCCTCCCCAGGCCCCCACGACCCCCCCAATCCCACCACAGGTTGCCTACACCTTCGATGCTGGTCCCAACGCCGTGATCTTCATGCTGGCCGACACCGTGGATGAGTTCGTGGAGGTGGTGAGGCGCAGCTTCCCTCCTGCCACCAATGGGGACCAGTAAGGCAACCTTGTCTCTTACTGGGGGATGGGGTGACGGGGGGCTGCAGGGGACAGGGACTGAGCCCTTGCTGTGCCACAGGTTCGTGCGGGGGCTGCCCGTGGGCTCGGCTGCGCTGCCACAGGAACTGGTGGCTGCCGTGGTCACCGAGCCAGTGCCGGGGGCTGTCCAGTACATCCTGCACACCAAGGTGAGGGGCTGGGGGAGTGTCGAGCCTCTGGTGAGGCTCTGACTCCATCTCTGGCCCCAAGGGGGGTGGTGGGACCCCATCCCTGCGAGGCTGTGTGGACTTCATTCCTGTCCCCAGAGGTGTGCAGGACCCTATCCCCATCCACCTCCATTCCCAGTGGTGTGTGGGACCCCATCACTGTCCCCAGTCCCAGAGGGGTGTGCAGGGCACCATCCCCATCCCCAGGGGGGTATGTGGGACCCCATCCTTGTCCCCAGGGGTGCACAGGACCCCAAACCCACCCCACACCCCATCCCCAAGGCTGCGTGTGGGACCCCATTCCTGTCTGCAGGGGTGCGCAGGACCCCATCCCTGTCCCCATTCCCAGGTAGGCGTGCAGGACCCCATCCCTACACATATTCCTGCTGGCACAACCCATAGGGTGGCCTTTTGGGGTCTGTGGGGCCCAGAGCTGTCCCCCAGCCCTGAGCCGGGGAACTGTCTCTGCAGACAGCAGGGCTCCTTGGTGTCCCTAAACTTTGTCCTGCCCCACAGCCTGGCCCTGGTCCCCAGCTCGTGGATGATCCCAGCCAGCACCTCCTGGGAGCAGATGGGCTGCCCCGGCGCCACGCCTGAGCCCCGGTGACACCCCCAGGAACAGCCCCGGGACAGCCAGGACATGCCAGGAAGGCTCTGCCAGTGCCACCCAGGAGGCTCAGGACTCTGAGCCAGGCCTGCTGTGCACAGCTCTGGGGCAGGATGTAACCCAGGGCTGGTTTTTACTCTTTTGTAAGGAAATACAGTGTTCCTGGCTGTCGTTTTGGGGTGTTGGGCTCTGTGTGTGGTGCTGGGGGGGACAGTGCCAGCCAAAATGGGAGGCAGGAGGGGGGATAGTTCCTCCTAATGTCTGTGCCTGGGGCTGATCCTGTCCCCCTGCACAGCCCCGTCTCGCCACACGAGCCCTGTCCCCACCATGCCCATTGCGGGGCTGCTCCTGTCCCATATACCCTCCAGTTGTCCCTGCTGGCACTGATCCTGTTCCCCCACATGGCCGCTGTCCCTTGTACATCCCCTGTCCCTGCTGGGACTGATCCTGTCCCCCTGCACAACCCCTGTCACCCTACATGGTCCCTGTCCCTTGCACATCCCCTGTCCCCTCCCTGTGCCTTGCAGGACTGATCCTCTCATCGATCCCTCAGATGCCCCTTGTTGGGACAGGCAGCTCCTGGCCCCTGTCCCCCTAGTTGTTTCTGTTGGCACTGATCCTGTCCCCCCACATAGCCCCTGTCCCTTGCAGGACTGATCCTGTCCCACATCTCTCAGGTGTCCCTGCTGGCGCTAATCCTGTTCCCCCCATGTTCCTTGTGGGGCTGATCCTGTCCTGGACCAGACAGATCCCGTCCCCTGCCATGCCATCCTCATTAACCCAGCATGTCCTGTGTCCGCCTGTGTCCCTTGGACTGATCCTGTGCCCCTGGACCAGACAGATCCTGACCCCCCACACCATCCTCATCACCCCCCACGTCCCCTGTCCCCCCGGGGTCGGTGCCGTGTCCCCTCGGGGGGCTGCGGGGGGTCCCCGCGGGGGCGTGGCCAGTGTGGAAAGGGGCGTGACCGATGACAAAGGGGCGTGGTCGGTACTTGGGTACATTGTATCCGCCTTCCGGGTCGGGACCAGCCGAGCCGAGCCTAACCCGGGCCGAGCCTAACAGGGCCAGGAGCAGCCAAACTCGCTCGGGACGAGCCGAACGGAGCCGGGAATAGCCAAATAGGCTCGGGCCGAGCCGATCCCCTCCGGGCCATGGGGCAGATCGAGTGGGCCATGTGGGCGAACGAGCAGGCACTCGCCGCTGGGCTCAGTGAGTGCGCGGGGCCGAGAGGGGCCGGGAATGCCGGGGCCGGCCGGGGGATGGGGACCCGGGAGCTGGAGGGAGTGAGAGCCCGGCGGGCTTGGAGTGCTGAGCCCCTGGGCTGCTGAGCCCCGGGGCGCCCCCAGACACGGCCCCGAGGGATGGGAGGGTCCCGGTCTCGCCGACCAAGCGTTGGGGGCTGTCGGGGGGTGCAGGCGGGAGGCGCCGGGTCGGCCGGGAAGTCCCGTCCCAGTGGGGGATGCGCAGGGCTGAAAACTCCGCTTCCTCCTTTTCTCTTCCTCCTCTGCCCTCTCTCGCTCCTCTCCTCCTCCGCTCTCCTCTCTTCCGCCGGCCCCGGGGCCAAAAACCTCTCCGCCAATTCCCCAAAGCCTGGAGCTCCCCAGTTGCCTGAATCCAGGGGGTCCTGCACACAACATCTGCCTGGCACTCCTCTTGTCAAAGCCCCCCGGGGCCATGGGCGTCTCGCCCATTTCCCTTCCCTCAATCCAAGGAATCCTACATGTCAGGTCCTCAGAGATCCCCACGTCCCAGGCTTGGGGTATCTTATGTTGGGCATTTGTATCCTGAGCTTGGGGGTCTGTGTCCTGGGTTTGAGTGTTTGTATCCCGGGCTGGGGGTTTGTATCCCGGGCTGGGGGGTTGTATCCCGGGCTAGGGGTCCGTATCCTGCCCTGGGGGTCGTGTCACGGGCCGGACCCCTCCATCCCGCGCTGTCTCCTCAGTCCTGGTGACGGGCGGGATCGTGGCCGTGGCGGGGCAGTTCAAGGGCTGGTACTTCGCTGCGTACTCCATGTATCCTTCCCGAGAGCATTCCCGGGGCTGGGCGGCAGGAAAACCCTGTCCCGATGGGGGTGGGAAGCACAAACAGGGGGAATCATATCCTCCTCCTCCCCACTCTGGTCCCAGATCGCGCTTTTCCTACCCCAAACAGCCCCTTCTTGGGGTGAGGGTTGTGCCTTGGGACTATTCCCACTGCGATCCCCCCTTTCCTTGACCCCCTGGCAGCGCAGCAGGCGTCCTGGTCTGCCTGCTTGAGTATCCCAGGAGCAAGAGGAAAAAGGGCTCCACCATGGAGAGGTGGTAAGTGGTGGGTTCCCCTCCCTCACCCCTGGGATTGGGGTTCTGGTACCCCCTAAACACAGGGATGTGGCACCGGGGGTGGCAGTGGTGGGGTGGGAGCAGAACTGGATCCCACGGGGGGGTTCCTTGGGGTGTTCCATGCAGGACAGCGTGGAAGTGGGGGTCCCTGGGTGGGGATACCCCCTCTGACCCCCCAGTGTTGCTCTGCAGTGGCCAGAAGTACATGACAGCTGTGGTGAAGCTGTTTGGGCCCCTGACCAGGAATTACTACATCCGAGCCATCCTTCACGCTGCGTAAGTGGGATACGGGCTCAGGGATGGGGTCCAGCCCCCCCGACACCTCCCTGAACCCCGAATCTCTCCCCCAGCCTGGCTGTCCCCGCCGGTTTCCTCCTCTCCACCATCCTGGGCACCGTCTGCCTGGGCATTGCCAGCGGCATCTACCTGCTGGTGAGTGCAGGGAGGGTTTGGGGGGGTCTTTTGGGGGAGCTGGGAGGAGGACGAGACCACCCCTGACACCCCCATGGCTTCGCAGGCTGCGGTGCGTGGGGAGGAGTGGAGACCCATCGAGCAGAAGCCCCGGGAGCGGCCACAAGTGGGGGGCACCATCAAGCAGCCCCCCAGCAACCCCCCGCCCCGGCCCCCCGCCGATGCCCGCAAGAAGCAGCCGGCAGAGGTGGGGGGGCAGGTGAACCCCATCCCTGTGGAGGCTGAGTAATGGGGGCACCTGCCTGCCCTGCTCTGCTCCTCCTGCTCCTGCTTCCCAGCTGCTCCCCAGATTCACTGTGGGAAACGGGGGCCCAGCTCCAGGGGATCCCCAAGGCCCTGGGGCTGCTCAGCTCATCCCCAGCTCCTGGCGATGCTCAGATCCCTGAGGATCATCAGTTCCTCCTGGGCTCCCCAGCTCTCCAAAGGATTCGCAAATCCCCAGGGGTGCTTAGTTCCCTGTGGGGTCTCCAGCCCTCAGGGGCCCCCCAACTTCTGGAGATCTCCAAATCCCTGGGAATGCTGAGCTTCTCAGGACTCTCTTCAACTCCCAGGGCTCCTCAAATTCCCCAGCCATGCAATGCTCCCTGTGGGGTCTCCAGCTCCCAGGGGCTCCCCAGCTTCTGGAGATCCCCAAATTCCTGGGGATGCTCAGCTTCCTGTGGGGTCTGCAGCCCCTAAGGGCTTCCCAGCTTCTGAGGATCCCCAAAGCCCTGGACATGCTCAGCTCCCTGAGAGTGTCCCAGCTCTCCAAGCAACCCCCAGTTCCCGGGGGGATCCCCAAATCCCTGTGGAACACCAGCTCTCAGGGACCCCCAGCCCCAAGGGAGGTCAGGCAGCTCTGCTCTCATCACCAGCTCTCCCTGTTTTTTGTCACTTCCGCAGTTGCTATTGCAATAAAAAGTGGGAAAGGCACTGGCTGCCCCTGCTTCCCACTCCAGGGAGGAGCCTCCTGCTCCCAGGGAGGGTCTCCTGATCTGGGGAGGCTGGGGCTGGACTGGGGGGATGTTTTGCGGCCAAATGGTGCGATTATGGGCAAACCCAGGGTGGGCGTGCACAGAGTGCGGCCACTGCAGGGTCCCTTCCCAGAATCCTTAAGGACCCAACAGATGGGTGAAACTGGAGGGACCCTGCACTAGAGCTGCACAGAGCATCCCAGAGGAGCCCCCAAAACCTGGGATGATGCTCCAGCAGGGAATGTGGGGGCATTTCCCTTCCCCAGTTCCACTTGTGGGTGCTGGAAGGTGCCTGGGCATGGAGGGGGTTCTGTTCCCAGAAGGACCGTTTTGGGGAAGGTCAGCTTTTATTTGCAGCATTAAATAGCACAGAGAGGAGACAATAAATAGCTTTTTTGGGGAATAAATAACCAGCGAGTGCCCGGGCAGCGCTCGCAAGGTCCGGCCTGGGGGTCTCGAGCACTGTGGGGCAATGCTGGACCTGGAGTCACAGCTGCGGCCAGGGGAGTCAGCAATAAATACGGGGTAAAAAAAGCCCCCTGGCTGCAAGGCTTATAAATAACTCATAAATAATGAGGTGAGGGGCTGGGAGGATGCCCTGGCTGTGGATGGGTGCTCTAAAACAAGCACGGGTGAGGGGGATGCGGTGACACGGTCACACTACGGGGGCTCCACGGGAGCAGGGGAGGGTCAGCGCCTGGTGCGGGGCAGGACACAGGTGCAGCCCACGGGCACCTTGATATAATCCACCTCGAAGGTGACGAGGCCCAGCCCGGCGGGGCGTGGGCAGGGCTTGCGCCGCAGCACCATCATGGTCTGGTGGATGGTCACTGAGTTGAGCGACGTCGTCTCCCGGCCTGTCTTGACATCTACACAGCCACTGCACAGGCACTCGGCGAAGGCCAACTTGCGCGGGTACCGGTTCTCGTCCTCGTCGATGCTGTGGGGACGCGCTCGGTGAGACCCTTCCCTGTGTCCCCTGGGTCACCCCGGCTGGGATCAGCCAACGGGGGTGCACCGGAAAGGGCGGACATGGGGGTTGGGGTCCGGTGGGGTGTCGTGCACTCACCGGTAGCGCCACGGGGAGATGGAGCGCTCGTTGGGTTCGCTGCGGAGGCTGGTGCGGGTCTGCAGCGCGGGGCAGCCGTGCGGGCGGTGCCGCCGGTGCCGCCGGTGCCTGGTGCTCTCCAGCTGCTCCAGCTGTGGCACCAGCTGCACGGGCACATAGCGGTCCCAGCGCAGGCTGCGCCCCAGGAGCTGCGTGGGGGCCTCGTCCCCCAGCTCGGCGCCGCTGTAGCACAGCACGGGGTGGGAGTGCGGGGGACCCCCGGGGCGCCGCAGCCCCCGGCACAGCACCAGCACGCCCAGCAGTGCCAGGGCACCCAGCCAGCCCTGCGGGAGACAGCAAGTCAGGAGACACAGCGATAACCCCACACACGCACCCAGAGGGCTCAGGGGTGAGCTGGCACCACCCCCAGACATGGGGGGGTTCGACACACAGAGCTCCAGCACAGCCTCCCCAAAATGCGAGCCTGCACCCACGTGCACCAGCACCCAGAGTGTGGGCACGTGTGTGTGTGTATCTATATATATCTGCATTTCTGTATATCTGTATATCTATCTCTATCTATTTCTCTATCTCTGTATTTCAATATCTGTATCTATCTATATATTTCTATATCTACATATCTGTGTAGCTACGTATCTCTCTATATATCCCCACCCCTAAAAAAATAGTGCACATATGTGATACATGCATGTATACACACAATGTCAACACCACCCCCCATACATACACAGTGACTACCTGTACATATATAGACACACAGGGAATATTTGTATAAAAATATATATATATATGTACACACAGAGGGCTAGAACAGATGTATACACCCCTCCACCCCTAAAACAGTGGCATATGTGTGTGCAAGACAGATGTACCCACACACACGCACAAAATCAACATGTATCCACAACTATACATACACAGCAACTACCTATATATACACATATATACATCTATATACACGCAGGATACAGAATATACACACACACACACATACACAGAGGGCCAGCACTCACCTATACATACCCCCAACCCTAAAGCTGTAGCACATATGTGATACAGGCATGTACATACACACACACACACACACACACACATAAATACACAACAACCGCCTGTATATATACACATATATACACGCACAGAGAATACCTGTGTGTATATATATGTACACACACATATATATACGTACATATACATACATACACACACACATATACACATACACATACATACATACACACACACACAGAGGGATATATATGTACACCCACAGAACCAGCACACACATATAGCACAGCCCCACCCTTACAGGAGTGTGTGCAAGCATGCATGTGCACCCAAACATGTTTACAGCTAATCGCATGCAGAAACTACCTGCACA
>NW_020897727.1:6191337-6281169 GCF_003984885.1 Neopelma chrysocephalum
GTATGTACACACACAGACATATGCATGTACACACATGTATGTGCACACATAGACATGCATGTGCACACACCACATGTATGTACACACATGTATGTACACAGAGAAACATGTATGTACACACACACACACACAAACACAGCGGTATCAGCCCCAGTGCATCTCCACACCCACGCAGAGCTGACAGCACATATCCATACATGCATATGGCCAGGTGTGCCAGCACACGTACACACACACACACACACACACACACACACATATCCAAACTGCCCTCCGTGGGCACATGGACACACACACCCTCTCCCCAGCAGCCACAAACACACCTGTGCCCCTGCCAGGTGTGCACATAATTCTGGGCAGCCCTTGGAGCACTGTATTCCCCCACATATCATACACATATATACATATAAACACATAAAACGTATGTATATGCATACAAACACACATAAATACATATCTCCAAGTACAAACCCAGCAGCATGCACCTGTCCACATGCACACACATGTTGTTGGCACATGTGGATCTACACACACCAGCCTTCATATTCCCACACTTCCAGCTTGGGAATCCTTATGCGTACACACACACACAAACACATAAACACACTTGTGTACAGGTGTGTACACACACACAGAGCCCTGCACGACATGTAACACAGACACACGTATGTACCCACACACTCCCAGCAGCCCCATGCTCACACCTCCCAGCCCCCCCAAACCCCACGTTACCATCAGCCAGGTGTCGAGGGAACACGCCAAAATTTGGGGGGGAGTGAACACGCCAAAATTTAGGGGGGAACACGCCAAAATTCCGGGGGGACCCCTTGGGAAGTGCTGCCCCAGGGATGAGGCGGCCGAGTGGCAGCGCTGCCGCTGCCGCCGCCTTTTTATAGGGCTCGGCAGGTGATGTGCACACACCTGGAAACTCCAGCTCCAGGTTCCTTCCTCCTCCCCGCGGGCCGGTGCACTTCCTTCTCTACTCCACGTGTGCCAGCCTGGAATACAGCCTGACACCTCCAGGATTTCAGGAGGGAGGATGGGGAAGGGTGTCCAGAGGCTTGGCTGCCCCGATGACACGGTGATGGGCATCCCCCAGGCCATGCCCATTGCATCACCCAAGCAGTGATATCACCGGGGCTGCCGGAGCAGAAATCCCAAGTTGGGCAACCCTGGAAAGGGATGAAGGGCAGTGATTACCCCCCGCTTTTTGCTCCAGGATGTCCCAGTGGCCCCTGACAGCACCAGTGGGATACTGGTTTCATGGTGTAAAGAGCAGGGCTGGAGGATGGGAAATTCCAGAGCACTGGGAAGTCAGGGACCCCAAATATTGTTCCTTAAATTAAGGGGGATTTATCAGAGGGACCTTCAGATGATCCCACCTGTGGCACTGCCTGCAGAGACTCCCACTTACCACCACCAGTGGGATACTGGTTTCATACTGGATGAAAGAAGCAGGGCTGGAGGATGGGAAATTCCAGGGGATTAGGAGTTCAGGAACCCTAAACATCACCCCTAAATGAGGGAGGTTTATCAGAGGCACCTCCAGATGATGTCCCCTCACTAACATGTAATACCAGTGTGATACTGGTTTCATACTGGGAGCCAGAAGCAGGGCTGGAGCCTGGGACAGGGAGTTCAGGGACCCTAGAGATTGTTCCCTAATTGAGGGGGGTTTATGCAGGACACCCCCAGGTGATATCAGAGGCTGGGCCCCCCACTAACACCATCAGTGGATACTGGTTTCATACTGGGTGCAAGGAGCAGGGCTGGAGGGGAAAGGTACATTGGGAGTTTAGGGACCCCAAACATCAACCTCTAAATAAGGGGGATTTTGTCAGAGGCACCCCCAGATGATGACCCCCACTACCACTGGGATACTGGTTTTACACTGGGAGCAAGGAGCAAGATTGAAGGTAGTGAAATTCCAGGGAATTGGGGGTTCAGGGACCCTAAACATCACCCCTAAATGAAGCAGCTTTATAAGAGGTGCACCCCAGACGATGCCAGCCAGGGCACAATCTGCAGAGCCCCCCACTAACACACCACTGGGATACTGGTTTCATACTGGCTGCTCCCCCAGGAGATAGGGCAGCTCTTCCAGCTCCATGGAGCAGCAGAGTTGGAAAAATAAACTACAACCCCCCTCAAACTGAGGGGTGCAGACTCCCAAGGCAGGAGAGAGGGTGGAAAGGGGATGCAGAGAAGAGCAGGAAAAGGAAAAATTGGTTATCAAAATACTTTATTTCAGGGAGATCCCTCAAAAAAAAAAAAAAAAAAAAGAGGGAGGGGAAAAAAATGAAAGGAAGAAGGACCCTCCTGTTAGACGGACATGCCCACAACACCTGCAGGGCTCCTGGGAAATCAACTGAACCAATCCGCTGCTCCAAAGAAACGACAGGTCATTCCCGAGGGGATTGAGGCAAGAATATATATATATTTGTTCCTGGGGGAGGAGGGGGTGTTGCCAGCAGTTCACAGCAGTTTTCGGCTCTCTCGGCACACAGGAACTAGAACTGCATTGCTGAAGACACTCAACACACAGCAGGGCTAACTAGGAGAATACAACTCGAGGCTAGCAAAGAGGGGAGGGGAGAGAGGAGAAGTGGGAGCATCCCACGGGGCTGGAGTCCTCTGTGCAGAATTTACACGGCTCCGGAGCCACTGGCCCTCACGGAGCCGGAGCGAGTCGTGGCGGGAGTCTCGGCTGACAGAACTTCCTTAATTTTTTTGTTTTGTGTGGGTTTTTTAAAAAGAATCGCAGCCAAAATGAAGACAGAACTGCAAAATCCCAAAGTGGCCGCTTTTTCCACTATTTATAAAAACATCAACAGTCACTACGGGGCATGGCCCACTATACTTTTCCCGGGATTTTGGCCCGCTTGCGAGCGATGGCGTCTTCCACCGCCTTGAGCTGCTTCAGGAGCTCCTCCCGCCGTGACAGGGTGCTGGACTTGCCCCCCTTGACGGCCGCAGGACCCGGGTCGGATGCCTTGCCCGGGACACTTGTGACTTTGCTGGAGCTCTTGGATTGAGGGGAGAGCTGGCGTTTCCTGGGAGAGAGAGAAGGGAGAGGTAGGTGAGAGGCACTGGAAAAACCTCAAAGACATCTGCCCTGGTGGGATCATTAAGGATGGAAAAGACATCATCAAGTCCAAGTTTCAACTGGATCCCACCATGCCCACTAAACCATATGGAATCATGGAATGGCTTGGGTGGGAAGGGACTTAAAATTTCATCCAGTCCGTACCCCTGCCATGAGCAAGGACACCTTTCACTAGCCCAGGTTGCTCCAAGCCCCATCCAACCTGGCCTTGGACACTTCCAGGGATGGGGCAGTCCCAGCTTCTCTGGGCAACCTGTGCCAGGGCCTCACCACCCTCACGGGAAGAGTTTCTCCCTAATTTCTGATCTAAACTAATATATCAGGAAGTGTCACACCTAACACATCACTCCAAGAGCTGGTGGGAGAAAACGAGAGGCCTTGGGTTAAAAACTGGCTGAAATAGTAAAAAAATCAGCTGTTCCAGGGAGATTCCCAGAATAAACTTGGCACCATGGACTGTGTCAGCTCTTGGGTGCAGTGAGCAGCTCAAGGGAGTGGCAGAGACACAAAGACAGGTGAGCAGCCCTGGAGCAGTCCCACAATCTCAAATCCTGCCAGCCCCTTCCCTGTGATGCCACTGGGTCTTGTGGTGCCCTGGAGAAACCAAGCGTGTCTGTAACCCCCTCCTATCCCCCAGATTGGCATAGGGCACATCAAACCCACCATGTGCCACTGCCATCTCAGAGATCAGCAGGATTAGAGGGTCAGGAATCATTGATGTGATACCAGCGCTGGGCTGGAATGGCTGAGGTTCCCATCACTGCTGGAAAACAGGACCTGAGGGCCTGAGGCAGGACAGGGCTGTGGCAGCAGGGTGAGGTTTTGGTTTGGAAAGACTCTGAGACATGGAAATTGAGGCTCATTCATGGCCCAAGCTGGGAGAAGGGAAGGGAAGGGATGGCACAAGTGCAGCCAGCCAAGGAACACTGGGATGCGTTTGCTCCCAGAGATCCTTAGAGAGATGACAGCAGAGAAATGCAAAGCAGCATTGTCTGGCTACAGGCCTGAGGGAGTCCCAGGTGTGCCACAGGTGCTCCACAACCTTCAGCCCCTGAAGCCACATGTCCAGTCCTGCAATGGATTACTCCCAGCACAGCAGTGGGTACAATCTGCCAGGAATTTGGATGTGAGCTGGTCACCTATCACCTGAGGGGACGGCAAAGTGCAAAGCCAGGGCTGTCAGGGGACACATTTTAATGTGTCACAGCAGCAAGGTGAGCCAGGCTGGGAAAAATGGGAATCAGGAACTGGAGCCAGGTGCCAGGAGGAACTGGGCAGCAGCGGGTGAAGGGGTTGTACTCTCTTGCTCATTAACACTATGCTAAACGAGGCACTGACAGCTCACACCTGACCCACTTAGCTCCTCTTGCTGGGACTGACCTCAAGAAAACCCCTGGGCTCCGGCTCGTCTCCGTGCTGGAATGGCTTAGCTTTGCACGGAGCCTTGAACACCTCTGGCACCTGCCCAGGGAGCTCCACGTCCTTCCTCCTGCTGTGCTCCAAGGCAACTGGGAACTGCAGCCCTAGAGCCTTGGAGCTGCCCTGGGAGCTCTGGAGCTGCCTTGGGAAAGTGTGAGCCCTGGCCCACAGGGAGCCTGGAGAACAAGCAGCACTCACCTGTCTGCCTGTGCAGGGGAAGGTTTTGGGTTCTGGCCCCTCTGTCGCTCCTGTTTGGGGGATGAGAGTCTCCCAGTTGCCTTCCTGTCACGAGAGCCTGTTGGGAGAGGAAAAGAAAGAGGAAGATATTCCTGCTTGTCACCAAGGCACAGTTCACTTCTCTACCTGCTGAACCCTCCCAGAAGTGTATCAGCGCTCTCTTGAAACCACATCATGCCAAAAAAAGCCCCAGTCCAGCAGCAGCCAGGAAAAGAACCTCCTGCAGTGTTCCCCCCACTACAGAGGGAGCAGAGAAACCAGTGAGGGCTGTGCCCCACAGTCCTCTGTACACATCATCAGCTGTGGGGAGGGCACTGGCCTCTCCTCATCCTCCAGCTGCTGGAATAAGGCATTTTTTGCTTGCAAACCTGTTGGCTCTGCACTGACAAGGTCACAGGGTGTACTGGCTCAAAGACTGACAGGTGAGGGCAGCTCTGCTGCTTTTGGAGCCAACAGGACCATCCTTCAGGCAACATCACCCCCGTGTTTGTTCACAGGCTGAGCTGTGGTGCCCTGCCTGGAACTGCCATGGGGGCTCAGGGATGAGGGGAAGTTCACTGGGGTCCTGGAAAGGTGCTCAGTCCCTCCTGGCAGCAGCACCTCTGTGTGCCAGGGCATCCCTCTGCTCCTGAGGATGGACACTGTGACAGCCCAGGCTCTGGACACCACAGATCCAGGTGAGACAGACTCAGGGCACCACCATTGACCAGTCTGGTGCTAGAACACCGAGGGGCTCAGTCCCAAGTCAGCCAAGGATATCTTTGCCACTGGGATTTGAGGCTTCAGGGCTTGGACTCCCCATCACTGAAAGTGTTCCAGGTCAGGCTGGACAGGGCTTGGAGCAACCTGGTCTAGTAGAAGGTGTCCCTGCCCATGGAGGGGAGGTGAAACGAGATGAGCTTTAAGGTCCCTTCCAACCCAAACCATTCCATGATTCTGTAATTTGCTACAGCTTAAAAATTGCTTTATAAGACCAAGACAAGAATAGTACAGAATTACATCTATGTTTATATCTGTAAAATATGCTGGGTTGGCCCATTCACTCGTCTGCAACTCAGCAGCCTGTGAACTAGATCCCAGTGAACTTCAACCTCACCCAGTCCCGTCCATGCTGCCTCTGCAGGAGTCGAATGCAACCAGGTTATTAGCACACAAATTCTTGCTGGCTGGGACCCAGAGTCAACAAGATCCACCTACAGCTGAGCCACCAGGGAAAACAACATCACGTGGCAGCGCTGGCTCCGACGTCACAACCAGCCACCTCTGGCTGCCAACTCCCCCCACCCCCTGTGCTTTCTGGCAGCGACAGCACAGGCTGGAGTGTGACATTGAGTTCCCTCTCTTCGCATCACCAGCTTGATTTTCCAAGGTGTTACAGCCCCTGGTGAGGACTCAAGGCCCAGGAGAACACTTGGAAAGCCCGAGTCTTTCTAAACATCCAGGGCAGAGTGGATTGTGTCACGCACAAGTGGGGAAATCATCTCATTTCACAGGATGGGTGATGCAGGCCGTTATTGCATCCATCCATCCTGGGGCCTTGGCAGCCCGCACTCCCTTTCTAAGCACCGCCACAAGCCTGTCTGTCAGGGTAAGATTCACTGGGATGCACTGGAATCCAAGGCAGAGAAAACTCCAGGATGCAGTAAAGGAAACTCCTATGACTTAGAATCATGGAATGGTTAAGGCTGGAAAAGACCTTTAAGATCATCAATGCAGCACCACCATGTCCACCACTAACCATGTCCTCAGGTGCCACATCCACACAGTTTTTGAACACTTTTCCAGGGATGGGGCCTCCACCACAAAATGTTCCCTAGTACCCAGTCTAAACCTCCCCTGACTTTGACAGCCACATCCAAGGACACCAGCAGTGACCAGGAGGCTGTGGAGGGATGGATGTGGAGGTGAGTGCTCTGTGTCTTTAAAGCAAGGGGTTTATTTTTTTGGAAAGGACTTACACGGACACAGTGGAGCCACAATGGGCACAATGTGCCCCATGGACAGTGTGGTAAGGCCAGGTTTGGTCTGACCTCACCCATGCCAGTGCCCCCCTCCGCTGTGTTTTTGCAGCAGGATGGGCAATACAGTCCCAGTATCTGGTGGCAATCACACACTCTGAGGTTTTGGAAGGACACATGACTGTAATTAATCTTTCTGGTTATTGGATTCTTGGAGCAGAGGCTTTCACGGGACATTTGTCACCCGAGCACCGCCTGGAGCAGGAACCCGGAGCAGGAACCCGGAGCAGGAACCCGGAGCAGGAACCTGGAGCAGGAACCCAGCCAGGCCAGGAGCCCAGGGATGGCTGATGTCTCACCTCTGTCAGGGGACAGGTTGGCCCGTTTGGCTGGGGGGGAGGTTGGCCTGTCCTTGTCTGCTGGCTCATATCTCTTCCTACTTCCTTTGTCAGCTGCCTGAAATGGAATTAGAACAGACAACAGAGCTGAGCAGCCACTTCCCTCCAAGGAACCATCACCTCCCTGCGATGGTACCTGGCTCATGCAACCACCTCTCCCATTAAACTCTTTCCACACTCCAGTCCCAACCTCCCCTGGATCCTGTCATTCCCAACCACCAGAAGGCAATGGCAACATCCTCTTGCACTGGGGGTTAACGCTGTGCTATTTTCAGAATAGAAACAGGAAAACAGCAGCTTTTTGGGATGGTTTTTTTTCCAGCAGCACCAAGGATAGCAGATGTTAAGGAGGCATGTGGAGCCCTGCCTTTTCCAGGCTCTGAGGGTGCTGGCAGTCATGTGTCATTGCACACTCCTCCCTACGGAGCAGCTTCCTGGCCATGATAAAGCCGCCTCACGTCAGAGCACAGGGAAGTAGAAAAATCTGCAGCCTCAGACTGTGCCGGGGAATTTGGGCTGTCAGAGCAAAATATTAACGCTTCAAAAACAGGAACCTGCCCACGTGAGCGGGGCCAACACCCTGCCCCAGCACAAAACCCCACGAGGCCAAACTCTCCCACATGATCCGGATTGCGATCACCGCTGGAGGCTCTCAACTAGGGCAGCGGGATCAGTGGGAAAGGGGGAAGAGCCAGGTGGGCACACTTTTACCTCCTGACTCGAGCGAATGACTTGTCAGCAGCTCACTCCAATGGGAGGAGGGCGTGCTCGGAAGCGTGCCGGGAGTATGCTCCCAGTGGGAAAGGCCCCGGCACATGTGGGACTACGGCTGCAGCCTTCGAGCAAGCGGGAAGAGCCCTTGAAGCTGCAGCAGGAATGTGCCCCAGGGAAGCCGCCAACACAGTCGCAAACTGAAGCCACCACAGGGTGTGTTGCTGCCAGACTGGTTCTGTCTGCCGCCCTCCAATCCAGCTCCAGACCTTCCTGGCTGAGCTCATCCTGCCAGCATGGAGCCTGGAGCTCCCCTTCCACCCGTATCCATCCCACCCATTGCTGGGATCCCTGTGAGGAGGGAATCCCAGACACCCACCCCCCTCACCTTGTTCAGGAGGGTCAGTTTGATCTCCTTGTGCCCACTGAAGCCGCCCTGCTGTGACTGGGGGGCCGAGGGCTGCTGGCTCTGGAGCAGCTGCTGGGATTTGCTGCCCTGGGTGGGCTTGGCTGATTTCAGGAGCTGAGTGGGCACATCCCGTTTCCGCTTCTCCTCTTTAGCACTGTCTTCTTTTTTTGACTTTCCTGTTGAAACCAGAGAGCAGATGTGGTGACTTAGGACTGAATCCTTTGGAGGGCAGGGCAAGAGGACGCTGCTCCAGGGACTGGAAAAGCCCACATCAGCTTACACAGCACGTGGCCCCGGGGTCAAAGGATTCAGGAAACCAGAATTTCCAAAGAGGAATATAAAACACAAAGAACAAAAGGCTTTTGCCGCCAACTCTGCTACGGTCTAAAAACAACAAAGAAAGAGTAACATGATACTGGAGTTGTCCGGATTTTCATCACCTTCCAAGGGTGAAAGAGAATAAGAGAGGAAGAACTCTCAGGGACGTAAAGGCATGAGACAGCCACAGGCACAGGGATGGAAGGATGTGAATGTAAATTTGCTCCACAGCCTCACCCTGCCCAGGTGACACCTCTGGGTTCCCCTGGTCTGTGTCAACGATTTTCCTGGAGCCCACAGCATTCCCAAGCAAGTTATACAGGACCATTGCTCTTCCCTTCTTTTCCCAGGACTCCATAGAGGAAAAAACACTAAAGCAGATACCTCTACCTTTCTTCTGCTGGGCTGGGGTGGGGGAGCGGGAGCTGGCCGAGGACACGGGGCTGGCCAGGTCTGCGTACATGTCCTCGGAGTCGGCGCTGCGCACGGAGCTGCTGCTGGACGAGGCACTGGACACTGAGGAGACGCTGCTCACGCTCAGGGACCTGTAAAGAAACAACAGCTCAAGAAAGCAACAACAATCAGGCAGTGGTGAGACCTTTTTCCATTCCCCTGGCTGGATGTCAGGAAGCTCAAAGGCAGGCAACGACCAGGAACAAAGGCCGTGTGTCCTGGGGTGCCGATGATATGAAAATTCCCAAACACGTAAGATGTACACCTAGAAAGTAATTAAGGCAACACGTAAACAGGTCACTGTTTGCCCAGAAAAACAAGGAGTGAAAGCAGGGTGTGCTGTCACAGGTCAGTTTTATGGCTCAGGGCAAGGGTTCCCTGGCAGGGTTTCTGGTGTTGGCAAACATTTACTGTCATGACAGGTAATGACAGGGAGGATGCCTCCAAGATGGTCATCTCCTAATAGTGTCTATCCCTGGAAGTGTTCAAGGCCAGGATGGACAGGGTTGGAGTAACCTGGGGGGTTGGACTAGATGAGCTTTAAGGTCCCTTCCACCCCTAACCATTCCAGATATATGTTAACTCCATGAATATTCAGGCAGCCTCTCCAGCCTGTTCCACAGGCCACACCAACTTGCCCTGCCAGCAAGATCCAGGCTCCCTGGCTGGAGGCTGGATTGGGATAACTGAACAGGCTGTGGCAGCTTCAGCACAGACCAACCCTGCTACAAACTGCAGAGTCTGTACCTGCTGGCATCATAGAATCATAGAATATTCTGAGTGGGAAGGGACCCACATGGATCATGAAGTCCAACTCCTGTCCCTGCACAGGACACTCCAACAATCCCACTGTCCCTGAGTGTTGTCCAAATGCTGCCTGAGCTCTGTCAGCCTTGGGGCTGTGACCACTGCCTTGGGGAGCCTGTTCAGTGCCCAACCACCCTCTGGGGGAAGAACCTTTTCCTGATATCTGACCTAAACATGATGGAGCTGAGCTCTGAGAGGTCACATGGATTGTTGCAACGGTGACAGGATGAGCCAGAAACTCCTTGTCCAGGCTACAGAATGTCACAGCAAAGCTGGTTTGGGCACACACTGTATTTCCTCCGTTTTCCCCTTCCCCATACCCCTGGAGGAGCAGCACCTACAGCCCCAGAGCCACACAAGCAACTCCTGTGTTCATTTTTCCCACCCATGCCCAGCTCTCTGAAGCTCTTGCATCACCCCTGAGCTGATGAACGTGACAAGCATGTGGTAAACAAGTTTGGATTTCCGTAAAATAACGCGGATGTTGAAGCTTGGAGTTCCACAGGGTTCAGGGATGTGAATTAGAGCTGCTCAGAGCCAAATCCTGCTTAATCCACTAGTTTTGCATTACAGGTCTACCCTTAAATCTGTGTCCCAGGGAAGTGCTGTGTTTCAAGGCTCTGCCTGTGAGCTTTCAAGGACTCTTGTGTGTGAATAGATGTAAAAGTCTGAATGAATGACTTGAAAGAGGTTTATTTTATGACTCTTTGCTGGAGGGAGTTTGGTGTTTACACATCCCACAGACTAACACCCTTAGAACTGTTCACTTGGGGCTAAACACAAAGGGAACTGGCTGTGCAACTTTGCCAGCAAAAGAAAAATATCATTAGCTGGGCCTTTCAAGGATTTTCTGACCTACCTCTTCCGACAGGCCAAGCATCTTCCCTAAGGACATGCAAGAACCAGAGGTAGGAGAGCTTTGGGAGAGGAAAGCTCTGTAGCCTGAAACTGTTCACTTGTAAAGCAATTAGGATGTGGTTATAAGATGTTTTGGTAGCAATTTAGGCTAAATGGGCAGTTGGGCACACATGAGAAGCTAATTTCCATGAATAAACCACAAGGAAAATATCACAGAATCATGGAATGGTTTGGGTTGGAAGGGACCTGAATGATCATCCAGTTCCATCCCCCTGCCATGGGCAGGGACACCTTCCACTAGACCAGGTTGCTCCAAGTCCCGTCCAGGGCCTCCCCACCCTCACAAGCAAGGATTCCTTTCCAATATCCCATCTAAACCTCCCCTCCTTCAGCTTAAGGCTATTCCCCTTCATCCTATCACTCCATGCCCTTGTGAAAAGTCCCTCTCCAACACTGTACTCTTCTCACAATTCAGTACAAAACCAACCTTATCCCACCTCCCCGTCACCTGTAGCCTCTGCTACTGGAAGCTACAGAGAATTTTTGCTGCAAAAAACCACAACAGTGAGGAACAGTCACAATCTCTCCTACTTAAATAACAGTAATGAAGGGTCGAGGCGGTACCTGGATTTCCTGGACCCAGACGGGGAGTGGGAGACTGAGGCAGAGGATGATCTGGAATGAGATCTGGAGAGAGATCGAGACAAGGACCTGGATCGGGAGCTGGAGCCGCTGTAGCTGCTGGCACTGCCACTGATGCTGCCACTGATAGTCCTCCTGCAAGACAGCAAGTGACACCATCACACAATGGTAACTGTAAGGAAAAGGAGAGAGAGGGGGGAAAAACCCACGAGAAACAAGTGATGCACAACAGAGTTGCTCACCACCCTCTGATCAATGCCCTGAGCAGTGATCGGCCTCTTCCAGCCACCTCCCCCAGTTTATACACTGGGAATGATGTTCTGTGGTGTGGAATATCCCCATGGCCAGTTTGGGTCAGCTGTCCTGGCCGTGCTCCCTCCCTCCTGAGCATGGGAAACTCAAAAGTCCTTGACTTAGGGTGAGCTACTGAGCAACAACCAAAACATCCACGTTATCAACATTATTCTCACCCTAAATCCAAAACACATCAGACACTAAGACGAAAATTCACTCTATCCCAGGACAGCTTCCTACAATTGCTAACTATGTAATGCAGTGGGATATCTCATATTTCAGGCTGTACAAATAACCCTACACATTTTTGGGACTAGAACATCAGTCCTACCATAAACAGAGTTGTTTTGTCATTTGGAGAGTGTAGGGCAGTGGGTATAAGCATGAAAAAACCCACCCTGAAATCCAAGATTGGAATAAAGGGAAGGTGGCTAAAAACATCTGAGATGAATATTAATCATTAACTAAAGAAAGAGAAACAGAAACTAGGACTGACAGAGTTTCTAGAGAAAAGAAATCGTCATCATCAGTTTTCATCAATGGAGACAGAACTGCACAGCCCAGGCACTCAGCTTCTGGGAAGAAGGAGGAGATCCAATGCCATGGAAAATTAAGGACTGACTTGGGATGCTTCTGAAAACCTGAGTGGAAAACAGACTTAGACCCATCTTCAAAAATCTTCAATGATCCAAGAAAACCATACATGCCTTACTGCAGGCATGAAACATTCCCAGGCTCCTCGTGCACTCATAAAATGGATATTTCTAGGAAATACATTTCTTACACACCAAATTGCTGCTTCCACAGAGCAGCACACTGTGGTACAGACACAGAGGTACCACACTGCTATTTCACTTGGAATACTGGAGTCACATAGGATGAAGGCAGGAAGGGAAAGCAGGGCAGGGAGCCAGCAAGATGTGTACTGGGACAGTGAAGGCAGTGGAGTTTTCCCTCCTCTGCTCCCGTGGAACTGCTGGATGCTCCCAGGACCACACAGAAATACTCCCTGCACATATTTAGAATAAAGAGGGTCCAAACCCAACACCACAAAGCTTGACCCTCCACCCCATCAGATCTGTCTCTGACCAAACACACCTTTTTCCACCTCCACAACCACTAGCTCCCAAAATTGCCTTTTTTCCCCCCACACCAAGCCCTGTTTTTGACACAATTCATTTTTCCACCTACTTCATTCCCCTCGCCTTCAGAGGCAGGAGCCACTTGCTGTGCCAAACATTCACCCCCTAGTCCTTCCCTCTCTTCCCATTCCCTCCCTGCCCTAGGAAATGGATTTATCCTTTAACACCAAAGAGCCCTGGTGGTACTCTGGAGAAGAACCCTGGATTTGCTGTATCTTCCAGGAGATCAAGGCTCACTCCACCCGCAGCTCTCTTACCTCCTGGGTGGAGTCCGCGTCTGACGTTCCTTCCTTCTCGCCTCCCGATTATCCCCTGGCTTGGCTGGCTCTGGAGCAGCTGTTGTAATTTTAGTGAGTGGCTGAGGGACTGGAAGGGCAGCGAGTTTCTTCACAGATTTGTCACTGTAAAAATGACAATTTTCACGTGTGTGATCAAAGTCAGTAGGTACAAACCACAGACATTCTCAGAAGCAATGAGATGTGCTCAGGTTTGTTGTTGATCAACGTTATATTGACTATGGAATCATGGAATGGTTTGTGTGGGAATGGACCCTAAAACTCATCTCATTCCACCCCTTGCCATGGGCAGGGACAAATTCTACTAGACCAGGTTGCTCCAAGCTGAATCCAACCTGGCCTAGAAGTAATTTCTGCAGCTACAGACAGTTGGCTATTTCACTAAAACATAAACAACACAGATTTCCCCGAAGACTTGTTTCCCATATTCGATTCACCTTTTCAGAGTCAAATTACTACAAAACAGGCAATTTGGGAGATATTTGACTTGTAAATTAACTCCTGAAGTAGACTGCGTGAATCACTGTTTCTTATCCTACTGATTCCATGCATTTTTATCCCAAACACATACACCTACTTAAAATCTGCCAGTCAGGCTTAAGAATGAAAAACAGACAGTTAATGAAAAAATGCTCTTTTTCACTCCATCACACAAATCAAGAGGATGCCTGTGTGTGCAAATATCCCTTGGATCCACCCCTTGGGTTGTGTTTCCCCATGCAAAACTGGATGGGAACACCACCGCACTATTTAGCACCCACTATGTGAGATGGGAATCACTGTGGCTCTTCAGTGCTGCTCAGTTCAGGGCTCAGAGCACTCCAACCTCTGCTCTGACAGCTGGATACTGCTCAACATATGATCATGGAATAGTATGGGTTGGAAGAGACCTTAATGTCTATCCAGTTCCACCCCCTGCCAGAAGCAGGGACACTTTCCTGCTCCAAGCCGCATCCAACCTGGCCTTGAACAGGGATGGGGCAGCCACAGCTTCTCTGGGCAACCTGTACCAGGGCCTCACCACTCTCACAGGGAAGAATTCCTTCCCAATATCCAATCTAACCCTGCCTCTGGCAGTGGGAAGCCATTTCCCCATGTCCTGGCACTCCAGGCCCTTGTCCAAAGTCCTTCTCCAGCTCCCTTTAGGTACCGGTACATCCCAGCACTGATTAATCAGGGAGGCGGTTGTCTGCACAAAGACACTGTTAATTCCTCCTCTTGTGCTCAATATCTGCATTTATCCCCTGCAGAACACAGGATTAAGTACAAGCCATGTTATCTAGTGTAAATAATCCTTGTCCTAGTGCTGTGGTGTTACCAAACCAGCACTGCAGGAGCACTGGGAGGGTGCAAAGACATCGCTGCAGGTGCTGAGCGAGGCCTCTGAGGGTTGAGCCCTGAGTGGAGAAGGAAAAAAACCCCAAACCCCCAGGTTAATAAGGTACGAAAAGTGTGGCAAAGGGGACTGTCCCATATTCTGGAGAATTCAGGGGGATTCCCATGGTGTCACTTATTTGCAGGTCACCTTAAAAGAGGTGACATCACTACAGTGTTGTGTCACCCTCCGACATATCCGTAATTTACTCTTGTAGAGTTTGTGAAATAGCAATTTCAGGAATTTAAAAGAGCAGGAGCACTGTCATAATGTGCCAAAACCACCTTCATAGTCCTGTTTTCATTTGTATTCCAGTGTTAAAAGCTGATGAAGCTGAACCATTTCTTTATTCTAAGGCTGTGCATTAACCAAAGCCACAGTAATGAATTAAACTTTCATAGAGCTGCTGTGTAAATATATCTGCACACACAGTTTAGGCAGCAAATCAGGCATATGTTTAAACACTCATATATACATGTAATACTTAAGGATACTTGTACAGCTTAACTTGTATTTAGTAAGTTAAAGTGTCATTATTTATTTAAACATGCCAAGCTAAACACTCTTCTATGCAGGTTCTATTTTGCATCTTTCATTTCTTCCTTCAGCTGTCAACCAGGCTGTAGAATTCCAGGATAGTTTGGGTTGGAAAGGACCTGAAAGATCATCCAGTTCCACCCCCTGCCAGAAGCAGGGACACCTTCCACTACCCCTGGTTGCTCCAAGCCCCATCCAACCTGGCCTTGAACACTTCCAGGGATGGGGCAGCCACAGCTTCTCTGGGCAACCTGTGCCAGGGCCTCCCCACCCTCACAGGGAAGAATTCCTTCCCAGTATCCCTCCTAACCCTGCCCTCCTTCAGCCCAAGGCCATTGAAGGTCAGAAGGGTCTGACTGGGGGATTAGGCTCCTGCTGGACTCTGCACTGGGGTATCCAGAGGGAGATGAAGCCTTACCCTTTTCCAGGAGGTGGCAATAACTCCCCTTTAGCCTTCGCCAGTGGCTTGTGTGGAGATGGTGTTGGAGAAGGAGAGGGAGAAGATGAGAAAGACCGTGATCTAGGAGGGAAAAGACATCACTCAGCTCAGTCTCTGGGATTGCAAGAGGTTTTACTGGCTTTCAGTGCATTTTGACACCACTCCTTCCTTGCCAGGGAACTAGTCCTGAGCTTAAACTTGTTTTATATTTGGACTCTTCAACAAAACTTAACTCGTGTCATCAAACAGCGGTAAAAGAAGAAAACAAAAGGAAAAAATAGGGTCAGCTGGAAGAGAGGCACTGCAGGTATTCCACACCAACACCTGAGGCTGTTTCCATACTCTCTGGATTCTCTCCTTAGGGAGAATGTCTATGGGAAAATAAGTACGATTTTGACTTGCAAGTTCAGCACGAATTGCCTCAACCTGCTTCATGCCCTGTAACTCCTAGTGCAGTTTATCCTTTAAACAGCAACAAAACCCCAAAAACCTTGGGAGAAAGACACAAAAAATACACCTAAATCTAATATTTAACACAAGGTGAAAAATGTGCTGCATCTCAAAGGCAACACATCAAAAGGCAGAAGCTGTTTCCTAAGCCCAGGACTGACCTGAGCTGAGCCACTGGCAGGACACAACATGTGCTCAGGTGATTCATCCCACTGCCAAGACTGGAAGTCCCTCTGTTGCATCCCAGTACCTCAGAAAGCTGGACATCTGGATGACAGGCTTTCTGGAGAACAGTTAGGGACCAGGGTGTTCCTCACTCCCCTACATTCAGGGAGAGGCCCAAGTGGGTCACCTACACCTGGCACTGTCCTGCAAGGAGCAGAGCCCAGAATGGGGCGGATGGGGGAAGGTCAGACTGTTCTCCAGGTGAGATCAGCTTCCACCTGAGCCTTTCCTAGGAGAAACCAGGTCTCTTGTGATCCACTCTGTGTGATTTGAGCCCTGAAGAGGGCCAAATTCTTCTAGGGAGCCAGTTCTTCTACTATGTATATTCCAGACTTGGGAAACTGTCTGCAGGGGCAAGGAAGTTGCAGAGGAATAAACAGCCCTCTGTTTGTTTAATCAGCCTGGGACACTGAATTGCTGCTTTGAAGTGTCAGGACTATCACAACTGCTTTAATAAAGAAATGTGATTTGCCTCTTGAAATAGAAATTCCAGTGCCATAGAAAAGAGATGCTGGTGAACTTCTTCCAACCATAAAATGCAAATGATGGGAACGTTAATTTACCAGAGGCATGGGAAAGGGCCCAGCCACAACAGCACCATGCTCGTGGGTGGGAGGACTGGGGAGAGGATGGGGTGGCTGATGGATCTCCAACATCCACACTGGCAGCCTCCCTCACTCAGGGAAGTGGTTTGAATGGATTATTTCAAGAGCTCCTTATTTGCTTTTAAGTAGCAGCAAAAAGGAGCTGTTACAAAACCAGTTTTCCATTGGTTCCAAATCCCAGGAGCCATTACCTGGACCTGCTGCCTGAGAAAGAGCTGTGCCTCGAGGAGCGACTGGAGTAAGAGCTGTAGGAAGATGATCTGGAGCGAGATCGTGAGGAGCCTGAACCAGAATAGGTGGATGAACGAGAAGAGGACCTGAAACAAAAACATTAGAATTTATAACCTCTTAAAAAGTCCTCTGAGACATGAGTCTCCAAGTATGTTCTTCCCAAGTTCTGCTCCAAAAACTACCTGTCTTCTCCTCCTGTCAGGACTGCAGCCTATCCTCAGCTCCCCCTTTTCATTAAGGGAGGATCCTCTTGTTCCAACCCTCTTTGCACCCTTAAATAAGCCTTCCCTCCTTTAGTTATTGATTTTCCATCCTTTTTGGGAACTGCTTCCACACATTTTTATGCCTTTTCACCAGACAATCCTCTGACAGGTCAGGGAAAACAGAAAAGCCTCAGGTGCAGTGATCCCAGCAAGAAAATCTGCTTCAGGAGGGCTTTGGCTTTTAGATCCCTATCTCCAATTCAGTATGTTCCTCATTCCTCTGGGATACTTCTCCCCCTTTTTTCAAGAGCTTCAAGTTCAAGCACTCAAAGAAAACGGATCCAGCTTCTGCCTCGAGGCTCCCAGATTCAGGGAGTTTCTTTCTGAAAGCTGTTTTTTGTCTTGTTTTACACCTGTTGGTTTCCAAGCCCCACTCCAGCCTCTAAGGCTCTGTCAAACCTCCACAACCCCAGTTTTTCCCTGTAGCATCAACACGCTCTTACTGGAGTGGGCTCACCTCATCTCTCCATCTCTCCTGGAGTGACCAAGCTCCAATTTTTACAGCTTCCAGTTGTTTGTGCTCCTATTAAAGTCAGTTTTCATCTAGATCAGTTACTAGATGTAAGAGCAGTAACATCCACACTGCATCCAGGTCTAATGGACCTGAAAAATGGCTTTTCCAAGGACTTGCTTCTTCCTAATCTTCAACAGGTCACAGCACAGCTTCCACAGTTTTCCCTGCCCCTTTTGGATTCCATGTCACTACCTGTCCATAGGTGTTACTGAACAGCAGGTCTTGAACTGCTTTCCCAAACATAAAATCGTGGAATGGGTTGACTTGGAAAGGACCTTAAGGATCTGTCCAGTTCTACTCCCTGCCCATGGCAGGGACACCTTCCGCTAGACAAGGTTGCTCCAAGCCCCGTCCAACCTGGCCTTGAACACCTCCAAGGATGGGGAATCCATGACCTCTCTGGGCAACCTGTTCCAAACATCTCAACACCTTCCCTGGTCCTGAGTCGGCCACATCCGACTCCTGGACACGCTAACGGATGTGCCAGGCTCTCTACCCTCCCTCACCTGGAGGAGCCAGAGGCAGAAGCTGAGGAAGCAGAGGTTTTCCGGCGCCTCCGAGCACGGCTGGGGGACACGGACACGCCGAGTTTCTTTTTGGGGGACTTGGATCGGCGCCAGGGATCCTTCCACTCGTCCGCCCGCTTCGACTGGGCCGTGCCGAGCGCGGCCGACTCCTTGTCCTTCTTTGGTGGCTCAGGCTGACGGCTGGAAAACAAAGAGGAGTCAAGCAGCTGGGATTCTGAGGGAGGTTTATAAGGTTTATAAAGGAAGATACACAAGGATCCAGGAAAAGATATCAGAAATATAAATATATTGTAATAAAACATATAAATAGATACACAGGGCCATAAAAATACCCCAGAAATTCATCTCTCATAGCAGTACCAGCTTAACCTCCATTGCAGAGTGTCCAGCATCATTTTGGGGTGATAAAGTGTTAGAACAACTCTCAATTTGTAAACCAGTATCTGCAAATCTACAATTTTATGAACTTCTTTGTCACACTGACCAAGTAGTGACCTCCCAGCTGATTTCAGGTTCAGCTTTTGGCCTCGAAGGAATGGACACAAGCAAGAGGGAAGGGAATGGGAAACCTGGTTCTTCCTGAACCTGCACAGATGGAGCAGCCCAATCTTGGCAGGCAGCCCCCAGTGCAATGGAGAGAAGAGTCACTCAGAAGAGATTCAGCCTGAATTATTCTACAATTCCCTTATCAGGACATCTTACGGGGCTGTGTCACAGGCCAAGGCACAGTGACCTCTTCTCACCCTTCTGAAGGGAATGGTTCCTCCCTCATCTGAGCATAAAGCAGCTCATCATGGTTGATTTATCACTGGATTATTCTCCAGGTGCTTATAAACACCACCAAACATGTTGTTGATAACCATGAGGATGTGACCAGTCAGGCCAGACATCTTCCATCTTCTCCCTTCCCTTTTAAGGGTTCTACTCCAATTTCTCCTTTTTTGGTTCTCCAGGTTTCCCTTCTCCTCTCCAACTCTCTGAAAATAATCCAGGGCCAACGTTTCAGGACCTGCACCAGACACTTCCTTAAGTTCTCCAGGATGAGTTTCTTCAGGCCAAGACTTTATTACCTCTCTTATCTCTGGGTGATTTAACTTGGAATTTTTCCTTGCCCTCCGTAACCTGCACCCAACTCCTCAATCACCTGCTTCTGACCTTCTCCCTTGGGTTTTAGGCAAAGTTTGTGCTGGAATAAAGCTTTATGAAGTGTGTTGCACTCATCAAATTACCAAGACAGTGATGTGTTTGTTCATTTTCTCCAAATAATTAACTCTGTGAGAATCTGGGGGAGGAAAGGCCCCTTCCATGGCTGGCTTCAGCCAGTACCACCCCATTAGTCACACAACTGAAGTAACCACTCCCCACCCAACTTCCTCTACCTTTTGAGATAAAAAAGCCTCCTCCAAGTTTTCTAATAATTCCAGGGACTCTGCTTCTTGCCTCAACACTTCAACAGACAACAGGATAATTAAAGCTCTTCGTTAGCAGCCTGTTCAGCCCTTTGAAGGCTTCACTAGTCACCAAGGAGCCTCATCCCCTCCTTGCTGGCAGTGTTACCTCCTCCTGACTCCAGAACTTGGATATGCTGACCTAAAAATCCAGCATCCGACTCTTTCCTTATCTTTGCTGATATAAAGGCAATTTTACTCTTTGTCCCATATCTACCTCAGTATATTCACAATTTTACATGAGGAGAAACTCTTCTTTCACCTTCACCTCTCCTACAAATCTCATTCCAGCTTCAAAAGAGGACGATTATGTCTAACACGCAGAACTGCCTGGTCAGGGAGTCCCAGGCAGGGCTATGGCTCAGCATTATTCATTCCATCCTCACCCTTTCCAACACTGCTCCAACACACACTATTTAACTCAGTACATGATATTTGCAGTGGGATGGTCAAGTTTCCCACGTTACAGCCACAACTCCATGAGTATTTAATCATGGAGGAAGACCACAACCCTGAATATGGGGTTGAGACACACTGGATGTATTGCTTCTCCCTAATAACACTAAACAGTCATAGTTTGGGGCCAAGGTCTCCTTCCAGCACTTGTTTACGAACTTCCAGTTTACAAACTCATTTTGAAGCCATTTTGACCTCTGGAATATCTCAAATCAACCAAGTGCAGAGGAGGAAGAAAAAGAAGGTTGGGAACAGCCTGCACACCTTGGATCAAACAGCAGGATAAAAAGCAAGGAAAGGAGGAGAAAACCATATGAGAATGTCATGGATAATGCTCTAATATCCTGATCCAATGTCCCTTCCTGAGGGATCGCTGTCTGCAGCTTTGGGAGGTGCAGAAGGGATTTTCTGCTGGCACAGGAAGGCAGAGGCATCATTCATCTAAAGACCTCGGTAAAACCTGTGGAGAAGCTTTTCCTGCAGTGTCCAGGCTTGTGAAAGCCAACAACTGTGCCAGGGGAGGGTTAGGTTGGATATCAGGGAAAGGTTCTTCCCCCAGAGGGTGGTCGGGGACTGAACAGGCTCCCCAGGGCAGTGGTCATGGCCCCAAGGCTGACAGAGCTCAAGGAATATTTGGACAACACTCTCAGGGACATGGTGTGATTTTGGAGTGTCCTGTGCAGGGCCAGTATTTGGATTTGATGATCCTTGTGGGTCCCTTCCCACTCAGGGTATTCCATGATTCTATGAACTAATGAACAACCTTGTCCCTCTCAGGCTCAACTCTCTCCTGCAACAATTTTCAGCAAGAAAAACCTCCTACAGAATTTATTATCTTCCTAAAAACCAACTTATATTCACATCCAACAGCCCATTCGGGGAGCTGGAGCTCAGCTCCAACTCCATGTGGGAACAACTTAGGCTGAACTCCTCAGCTTGGAGCAATAATGACTCTGAAAGCAAATCTCATTACTTGCACCTATTACTTGGTTTGATGCAATGCTCTCTGGATGAAGTCACTTTCTGGAGGAAAGGTTTTTTTCCCTGGGAAAACCACAACAGAAAGCCTCATGTTGGGATATGCTTTTCACTCAGTACTAAATACACTACAGACAAGGAAGATGATGCTCGTGTCAGGACATTTTCAAAGCTTTTCCTCAAGAGCTGCCTGCGCTCCCAACGTGTGGCATCACCAAATAAACTCCTTCAACCTAAAATGAGGGACTGGCAGCTGATGCTGCTCAGCTCCACTTCCCTAGTGGAATTCTGGAGTCAGAGCTGAAAGTGAGCTGGAGCCACTGCCAAGAGGAACATCCCAATTTAGCCTGCAGTTCCACTGAAGACACTGTTGGAAGACAAGGGGGAGGTTTTCTCCTTGCTTTCACTCTTGCAACCAGGCAGTTTTTCCTTCCTGCCTCGTGATGGATCTGGTGCTTGTTGGAGTTCCCAACTCCTTAATTCAATAAATTAAAAAATAAGAATGTTTTACTGCTGGGTCAGTGAGTCCAATCAGCAGGGTCTGACCAGCTGCAGGAGCTGAATCATGAAGAAGAGGAGGGAAGAATCCCGGCTGTGCCGGGGTAATGAGCCATGGGATCACCTCATGAGTTCATCCTCATCCTCAGCAGTTTCCCAGGCTGCAGGCAAACCTCACACAGGAGGTTTCAGCATGGAGAGGGGGGCTGGCAAAAAAATCCACATGTTAATCCCAAACTCCTTTTTACCAAATTGCAATTTTTAGGAAACATTTCCAGTATTTCAGAATTAACTCCTTAATTAGGTTGGTTTTGGCTGGGGGGTTAAACCGCAACGTAAGTCTACGCCACAAGGTTTAAAAAAAGTAAATTAGAGGGAATAAGAGACAAGACAGACTGACCAAAAGCACCTTCGTTTCCTCCCAGAGCCCCAAGGATCACCCAGGCACCAGCAAGGGCTGCAGAGCTTCGCTACTTCTGAAGCCCATTTTTCCCTTAAAATAACTAAAAGCTTTATTTTCCAGATCGAACACGTTGATGCCTCTTTGGTTGGAATTTAATGACAGCAATCAAGAGGAGAACTGAAGCTGAACATGGCTTTGGCAAGGAGAGGAGGAACAGAGACAGCTCCAGTTGGCAGCACAGTGTAGGTCATGCAGCTCCCGACCGCACGCACTCCGGTTCCCAAACAAACCCCGAACTCAACAAGGATTGGAGGGGGCAAAGCAGAGCTGCACAGCCTTTGCTGCTCTTCTCATGTATTATGCAAATGCTGCCAAAGCATTTCTAATCTTAGAGGGGAAAACAAGCTTCCTGGGGAAAGTGCTTCTGTCCTTCCTTCCCCCTCCCGTGGGACGCAGCTCCCACAGGGAATGCAAACCTTATCACCCACGGCCAGTGGTGACGTCAGCCTGGCTCCAGGGCTGCTCTTCTGGCCACACTTTACAGCTCAGTTTGCTCCAAGAGGAAAGTCCAGCCATGACTTAAAAGCCTTTGAGTTTCTCGCAGGAAAGCTGGGATTGCGTCAGCACTGAGTTTTCCTTCAGTGGCAGTGGAATTTTCCAAAGGAAGTGGACTCGAGGAATGACTGGAGCCATGTGCCAAGGCAGTTGTGAAGAGACCTGTAATTGCTGCAAAACAAATTCCAGCAGAGTGCAAGCACATGGGAATTTTTCCTGTCTCGGCAAAAAGGAGAAGGACAACAGCTCCCAAAATCCACCTCCGTGTACCTACAAACGCTGGACCTTGGAACTGGTGCTTGTTGATCTTGGTGAAATATTAGCAAAGAATAAGATTTTCTCGAGCTGTTTCCATCTAAAGCTGAGTTATGAGTTGCTCAAAAAAAAAAAAGGAAGAAAAAAAAAAGGAAGAATTTCTTCAAAGCCTGATGGGGAGAGGCTTGGAAATTAAAGAGTGGAGATACCATCTGAACCTCCAGGATGAAATCATCACAGCAGGGAGATAAACCTATCAGAGATGTGATCTACCCTAAGGGCTGAGCATTTGATGCCTTAAGAGCCTTCTCTAAATGAGAGAGGCAGAGATCCTGTCCAGAGATCCTGCCCCAGACTTTGCCATGTTTTAATAAAAATCCAGTGCGGGAGATCTCCCAGGAACTCCAGCTCTGAAATGCCAAAGAAAAACACATTCCTTGAGATCCACATCTGAGTCACTCGATGCCCTTCATCTTGATTTACGGTTACGAAATCCTTTGTCTTTTCCTGTGGGAGCAGAAGCAGCACCTCAAGAGTCACAAGGACTAAGACAAACTATAGTCTACAAATGTTTTGTGGAGAACTTGGAAAAGTTTGGTTTGGTTCATGGAGAGATTTTATTATCATAGAATCATGGCATGGTTTGGGTTGGAAGGCACCTGGAAGACCATCCAGTTCCAATTCCAGCCCCTGCTACGGGAAGGGACACCTTCCCCCAGACCAAGTGGCTCCAAGCCGTGTCCAACCTGGCCTTGGACAATTCCAGGGATGGGGCAGCCACTGGTTCTCTGGGCAACCTGTGCCAGGGCCTCACCACCTTCACAGGGAAGAATTCCTTCCCAATATCCCATCTAACTCTGCCACTCTGGCAGTGGGAAGCCATTCCCCCTTGTCCTGTCCCTCCAGGCCCTTGTCCAAAGTCCCCCTCCAGCTCTCTTGGAGCCTCTTTAGGCACTGGAAGGGGCTCTAAGGTCTCCCTGGAGCCTTCTCTTCTCCAGGCTGAACACTCCCAGCTCTCCCAGCCTGGCTCCAGAGCAGAGCTGTTCTTATCATTAACTTCCCAAAAGAACCGGGAGCAGAAATGAAAACAAAGCCGTCTAACCAGGTTCCATTACTTCAGCTGGAAGCTGCACCAGAAAAAACAGGGATGTAAACAAGTTATTATCATATTTATCACAGCAGTGTTTCCATGCAGGGCACTGGACTATGAGCCTGAAGAACCTCAGACCAGCACAGGGTATGTTCTGTCCGTGGGGAGAAGGGAAATCCTCCTTTGGGGAATGCTGTGTGGAACACCTGGAATGTGCAGGAGTAGAGGTGCAGCTCCAGCTGGAGCAGATAAACCTTATTTCAGCCTGGGAACCCCAAGAGCCTAAGGCCATTTGCTTCCCTTAAGTCACTGCACTCCAAGAAGTCGCCCAGGGAAGGTGCAGAGCCTCCTCATGGAGGCTGATTTTCCCTTCTCCATGACTTCTCATGGATATGAGACTAAATCAGAGCATTCCAGGGCCTTAGCAATGCCCAACTCAAACCCAGGAAGAGCATACATTTGTTTCTGCAGAACAAATGGGAACTGTCCTACCTGCTCTTCCTCCTGTGGCAGGACAAACGGGGAAGAACGAAGGATTTCTTTTAAGAAAAGCCAACATTCCCACAGGGAAAACTAAGAGAAACCAAAATCCACCATCCTCCCACACCACCTTTAGGTAGTGGGATGAGATGCCACCATTAAACCCACCAAAAAAACCAAGCTGTATTTGAGACAAAGATGCTTTCACACAGAGCCTCTAAGTCAAAAAAATAGGGAGCAGATCCAGCTGGATCTGCTGGAAAGACCACCAAAAGCTGTGGGAAAAGACAACGATGACCCAGGAACACCTAGAATTAGAGATTCTTCAAAAAAAATGAGTTCAGTTGGTTTGTGATCCACACACACAACCATGAATCACTCCATTTGCATTCCCTTCTTTTTGCCACTCCTTTATCTAATCAACCTCATTCCAACACTTTCTGGTTTGCAAGCCCTGGATAACCTGCACTCATTGATTTCAGACTCTGGGTTATCCTGCTCATTAACGTGCTCAGCCCAAAGATTAACAAAGTCAACTTGAACCAGCTTGGAAAAACAACACAAGGGTGAGCGTGGCCACAGGATCACGTACCCTTTCATCCTGGGATCTGCAGCACCTCACAATCAAGGTGACACCTCAACAGAAGCTGGGAAGAAACGCTCCTTCTGGAAGGGTTTTTCAAGGATTTGTGATTTGCCCTTTCTGACTTTGCTTTCAGTTTTCTGTGTTCCCACTCGCAGGGGTTATTTTTATTTTTAATGGCTGCCTAAGTGCTCTCCATTAACGGGATTTTAGGAACTTCCTTCCCAAAAAGTGTTGTGTGTGCGATAATCAGAGGATGGGTCGTTGGGACACTGCTCCTTCTGGCAGCTTCAGAGCTGCTGTCACCTCCTCAGAACACCTCTGAGGACAACAGACTCCTCCCCCTCCTCATCCTACCTGGCACTGGTGTTCCATGGAATTTGGGGTCCATATCCATATTCAGTCATGGGCCCCAACCAAATTTGGAAAATCACAGAATCACTGAGGTTGGAAAAGACCTCCCAGACCATCGAGTCCCACTTGTGACCGATTCCCACCTTGTCACTCAGCCCAGAGCACTGAGTGCCATGTCCAGTCGTTCCTTGGTGACCACTGCCCTGGAGAGCCTGTTCAGTGCCCGACCACTCTCTAGGGACAGAACCTTTTCCTAATATCCACCTTAAACCTGCCCTGACACAGCTCCAGCCATTCCCTCGGGTCCTGTCACTGGTCACCGGAGAGAAGAGCTCAGTGTCTGCCCCTCTGTTTCCCCTTGGGAATGAACTCCTCAATGTCCCTCAGCGCTTTGGGAATACAGCCACCAACAGGTCCCACAACGCTGTGTTGCTTCATGTGCTCCTGGAACAAGCAGATTCGCTCGGATGCCAGTGGGATAAAGGCCTATGGCAACAACAGAAGGATTAAAATGAATTATTTCGCTGTGTAGAGCCTTTGCTCCCAGCAAAGGGTCAGAACATCTTGCACCGCTCTAAGTTTCTTCAGAGAACATATTTCATTCTTTATCCATGAAATGCTTTGCACAACACGGAGGCTCCACTGGCAACAGAGAGAGAGAAAGAAGGAATTTTGCACTCAGCAAAAATCAGGCCCAGCCTGAGGCATCAGAACTCGTTCTGGAGATGGGGAGCAGGAGGACAGACAGCCAAGTTATCCCTCTAATTGATCATAAAGTGTCCTGGCTTGTTTAAGTGTTCAATGCCTGAGGAGAGAGGAGGAGGAAGAGGAACAGTTTTACTGGCATTGCAACCTCAGATTATAAGCTTCTTGAAGTGCTCATCTTGGGGAAAAAAATAACCAACCCAAAAGCATAAAGCAGAAATTGCACATTCACAGAATCATGGAATGGTTTGGGTTGGAAGGGACCTTAAAGTTAATTTTGTTCCACCCCCTGCCATGAGCAGGGACACCTTCCACTAGACCAGGTTGCTCCAAGCCGTGTCCAACCTGGCCTTGGACACTTCCAGGGATGGGGCAGCCACTGGTTCTCTGGGCAACCTGTGCCAGGGACTCACCACCCTCACAGGAAGAATTCCTTCCTAATATCCAATCTAAACCTACTCTCTTCTAGTTTGAAGTCATTCCCCCTTGTCCTGTCACTCCATGCTCCTGCAGAAAGGAGCTCCTGTCACTCCATGCTCCCTCTCTGTCTTTCTTGTGAGCTCCCTTCCAGTACTGGAAGGTAATTTTTGCAATTCTTTCCAAAAAGGCCAATCCACATGTGACAATCCCACTGGAGCCTCTTCTCAAAGGTTCAAGAAGAAACTCTTGTCCCCGAGTCCACCAGTTTTACATCTTTGTTAAATTCTAACCCTCCTCATCCCCAGCAATGCCAGGAAATCCTCTGGCTTCTCCATGTTATCAGCCTTAAACTCTGCTGTTGTTTAGAGATCAGATTCAACCTTCCTGCTTTCAATGAATGGAAAGGGAATTTGTTTCCATGTTCCTGGCTATTTGCTGTTTGAGTTTTCTCTCATCCCTTCCACTCTGTAGGTCATGGTTTGTTCCTTCCTCCAGCCTCTACCCCAGGGAGCATCTACGCTGACAGACCAACCGGCATCTACTTGTAATTACTGACACTCTCAGCTCTGCCTTTGGCAAAGCTCCTTGCTGGTTACACAACCTCTGTGGACTAGTTTTCCAACCTCTGTGGAGCAGTTTTCCAGCCTCCCCAGCTCATTAATGAGTGTGGAGCAGGGCCGCGTGGGCTCTGAAGTGGCAGGAATGTTAACGGGCAGCTGCAGCCTGAGCCACCCCTGTGACACCTGGAAAGGCTGGACTTGCCAAAAGCTGGGATCCAGCAATTAGGGAAAGCCCAGAGTCTATAAATAGCCCCAGAGGTGAGTGCTATGGCACCACTGTGCATCCTGCTTCCCAGGAAGCACGGAGCAATCACAGGCGTTTCACACGTTAAACAAACTTGGGAGCTGTTTAATCCCAAACCTACCCCTCCGGAGAAAGGCATGGAGGGATCTGGAGAAAAGGTGAGACGGCTTGAACCGCTGCACTGCCATGAGGAAGTTGGGAGCCTGTCAAAAAAGGTTACCTGGGACACAGTGGCACAGCCCAGAGCCAGGTCGCACCACGAGCGTGGCGGAGGCTCCTGAGGAAATGTAAGTGCTGGTGGAGGGGATGTGTTCCCCAAGGGAGAAGGTGGAATTATGCTTTCACTTTGTTCAAAAGCTTTTCCTAAACTTGTTTCTGCAGATTTCTCCACAGACATCCACACACCCGCAGTGCTGGAGGAAGTGGTCACGATGACATGGTTGTCAACCACGAGAACTGAAGTCCCATCACAGGGGGTGGAATGAGATGGGCCTTAAGGTTCTTTCCAATCCAAACCAGTCTGGGATTCCATGGTCCTAGGATTAAGAGAACTTGGACAGCTGCCTTCATCAACACAGGGGTTTTGGGGTTAGTTGGTAAGTACTCCCATTAATTCCACTCTCCCCTGAGAAGGAGACACTGTGTGTAGGTGCTGACCAAAGATTTTTGGGGAGATTTTAAAGCTTTCTGCTCAGAACTAACTCCTCATTCGACCCAAACATTCCAAGAGCTTCTTGCCACCAGCCCTGCACAAATGAAGCCAGGAACAAGCTCTGCTTGCTGTCCCTCTGCCCGGCCCTACAGTCACCAATGCCTGTGTTACAGGGCAAGGCTGAGGCACTTCCAGCAGTAGATTCCCTATGATCTGCTTCTGGAAAGAACAGAATCAAGGAATGGTTTGGGTTGGAATGGATGTTAAAGATTATCTCACTCCAACCCCCTGCTATGGGCAGGGACACCTTCCACTAGACCAGATTGCTTCAAGCCCTGTCCAACCTGGCCTTGGACACTTCCAGGGATGGGGCAGCCACAGCTTCTCTGGGCAACCTGTGCCAGGGCCTCACCACCCTCCCACAGAACCATTTCTTCCCAATATCCTATCTAACCCTGCATTCCTTCAGCTTAAGGCCAATCCCTCATTTTCTGTCACTCCATGCCCTTTGAAAAATCCCTCTCCTTAGCAGACTTAAACCAAAAAAAAAAAAGGAAAGAGGTGCACCAAAGACTATTTTAAAATTACCAAGACTCATTTAAGGAGCCTGTTTTGGGGAGCCGAGTGGCATCTACAGCTCCCTTGTGTCACAGAGGGAAACAGGGGACCTGTATCCCCAAAACACATCACGAACACTGTAAATTCCATCTCTGGGCTCACACAGATGGTTTCATGGAGTGAGATGGATCCAATGTTGGTGAGCACAGCCACTACTCCTACCCAGCACCTCTTGGGTAGTAGCACTAAGAGCCCAAGCTCTCCCACACAAAGCCCTGCCCCATGACTCCATGAGTGCCAAGGGAAAGAGCAACCGGCAGGCTCAGCCTTGGGCGCAGCGATCCCGGTCACGGTCACAGTGACTGTTCGTGACTCATACCTTGAGCTGCCAACCAGCTGATGTCACTTTCATTGACATCATCTCCATCACATGGCTCTGGACAGCAAGATCTGCCCCATCACCACCCCAAGGAGAGCACAATCCAACAGTCAATGTGGTAATTAAGGTGCAGAAATCGTGGTTGTAAGTGAAGATTGTAATTAAACGTAGCATGTAATTAAATGGATTCCTATAACTGCTCTGGCACTGCTACTGCACCAAAGATACCTTCAAACCGTTCTGGAACTGTGACTTCCTCTTGGAAATGAGAGTCATGGTTAAAAATCAGCTTTCTTTCTAGTGATGCAAATAAAACTTCCAGGTCAGATTCAAGACTAAATTGTGAAACCACACAATCCCATGTGGCACCTCATTCCAGGCGTTCTTAGCCTTGCTCTTCATTAGAACAAACTCTTCCTCATGCTCATCATGTTTCACACCTTCCTCCAGTGCAGAGAAACAACACAGACATCAGGCAGAAGGAGAAGCTCCAATATGTCTTGGGAAACAGCTTCCCTGTACCCCTTTTGCTCCAACATTTGTGTGTCCACATGTTCCTCAACATGCTGTTGGAAGACTCCACCTGCCAGTCTTCCTAAGAAACTGCTGACCAGTTTTCCTGCAGGTCACGGAATCATGGAATGGTTTGGGTTGGGAAGGACCTTGAAGATCATCCCATGCCACAGGCAGAGACACCTTCCACTAGACCAGGCTCCGAGCCCTGTTCAAAATGTCCCTTAGCAAGAAATCTGATACTTTTCCATGATTCTGAACCAAAAGACATGAAATTAGAACGGCCCACCAGACAGGTTCCACATTCAGCTGGGATATCTATACAGTGCTTCACAAATAAATACTCCATATACACAGGTACTTAAGACAATTGCCAGAGAAACAAAATAGGAATCACATTCCTGGACTTTCAGTCTGTCTGGTTCCATTTTCTCTTTCACACAGGACAGAAACAGGACTTCCAGAAAAAATGGGCAGTCAGAGATAATAAACCCGACTCCACACTGCGATTCCACTGAGCAGAGACTCATTTCAAGACACACAGTCCCTTCACCTTTTCTTTTTGGAGTTGCACTTAATAAATCTCCAGACACTTTTGCTACCCACAGACTCCCAGCCCAGCCCTGGTTTTTGTCACAGACATTTGTCAAGGCCTCAAAGGGAGTCACCACAATCTGCAGGAATCCCTCAGCCTCCCAAAACCTCCTCCAGGTTCAAGGGAAGAGGGATGAGCCAACGATCTCCATACCCACATGCCAATGGACAGACACCCTCCTCTCAGAGTCTTGTTATGCACACTCAGCTCTCACTGATGTTTTAGCTCCACTTAGTGGCCACAAGGCTCAAGTAACTACTTTACTCAGGAGTTTCAAACAAGGATCTTCACTGGTATCAGCTCTAACATCACCTCAAACTCCAAATCCCAATCCCAGCAAACACTTACCTTGGTAGCAGCGGGGACCGGGGCTTTGGTTTGTCCTTGTCTTTGTCCCGCTCCCGGTCCCTGTCCCGGTCTCGGTCCCTGTCCCGGTCTCTGTGCTGTCTGTCCTTCTCATCCCTCTTCACTCGCTCTCTCTCCCGTTCCCACTCTTCTTTCCGCCGCTGCCGCTCCTTGTCGCGCTCCCGCTCCCGTTCCCGCTCTCGTTCCCGCTGGCGCCGCTCCCGTTCCCGCTCTCGCTCCCTCTCCCGCTCCCTTTCCCGTTGTCTGTTCTCTCTTTCCCTTTCCCGTTCTCGCTCTCTTTCCTTTAAAGAAACAAGAGAGAAATCATCATGATGCTGTGGAAACATCTCCTAACAAAGCAGGCAGTAAATCTGGACTGCAAGGAATTACATCCACCCTCCCATGTCAGAGCAAAAGACTGGGATGAATAATCTGGAGATCAATAATCTGGATACAAAGAATCTGGAGATCAATAATCTGGAGCTTGCTGAGCAGGCAGAACCTGGACATAAACACACCACCACATCATATCCATCACAGTTGGCATTTTCAAAGGCAACAGTCAAATTAATTTGGTTTATTAAGCTTATTAAATAAATGTATTGATGTTTACAAGTCTTTTATTGCTAATAATTTTTATAACAAGCTAATTAACTTTACAAACAAGCACTATGAAAATAATTGGTGGTGCATCATGTGCGACCACAGTGAGAACCAGCCCCTGTTTCTGCACAAGAACAAGGTTTTATTGCAAAAGGAAAATCAGTTTTTAAAGGATTTGATGAAAACCACTGAAAAATTACCCACTGGGTAGGACTGATTATTTTGGCCCCTACTCCATAGGCACAAAGTCTGCATGAGGGCAAAACGAAGAGGACAGAAAGAGGTTCAAGAGTCTTGTTTTCATTGAGTTCTACTCCTGGTGGAACACCAACCAACAGCACCTGGAATTTTAGCACCTGGTTGGTGCTTCGTTGACTCAATCCCCAACATGCAGCTCCACCAGCAGTGAACAGTCATGCCAGGGCCTCTGTGGGTGCAAGAGCACACCTGCCCAAATCTAATCCTTTCCATCATTCCCAAGAATTAACAAGCAAACTGTTCCTCAGCCAGGTTATTTCCTGGAAACTCCCTCCCTCTCCAAAATGTCCAAGAATGGCTGCAGATGTGGCTGCAAGCACTGACAACTTCTTGGTGCACTGAGGAGCAGCATGAGGATGCATGAGGAAGAAACACCTTCGCATCTCAGACACGGAATTGCTAAGGTTGTAAAAGACCTTTAAGATCATAAAGTCCAACCATCAATCCAGCACCAGCACCACGGTCACCACTAACCATGGCCCCACGTGCCACATCCACATGGCTTCCAAAGACTTCCAGGGATGAGGACACCACCACCGCCCTGGGCAGTCTATGCCAGGGCTGGACAATCTTTTCCATGAAAAAAATTTTCCCTATTATCTAATCTAACCCTCCACTGGTGCAACCTGAGGCCATTTCCTCTCATCCTGTCCCTTGTTCCCTGGTGGTAGAGCCTGACGCCCACCTGGCTTCACCCTCCTGTCAGATAGTGTGAAGGTCCCCCCTGAGCCTCCTTTTCTCCAGGCTGAGCCACCCCAGCTCCTTCAGCTGCTCCTGGTGCTCCAGACCCTTCCCCAGCTCCGCTGCCCTTCATTGAGCTCCAGCCTCTCAATGTTTGTCTTGTCCTGAGGGGCCAAAACTGATCCCAGAATTCCAGGTGTGGCCTCACCAGTGCCCAGCACAGAGGGACAATCACTGCCCTGGTCCTGTAGCCACACTGTGGCTGGTACAGCCCAGATGCCATTAGCCTTCTGGGCCACCTGGGCTCATGTCTAGCTGCTGTCAACCAGCACCTCCAGGTCCTTTTCCACCAGGCAGCTTTCCAGCCACTCGTTCCCAAGCCTGGAGTGCTGTTTTTGCCTTTGTGATGCTGGAACAGAACATCCTCCCATCCCTTCCCTTACAGTGTGCTCTGTGCTGTAATTAAATCAAGATTTAACTACTTGCAAGATTAAGCGTCTTGAAAAGTCCTGTTTCAAGCACTGCGCTGGAAACATGACAAGGAGCAGAAGAACCTGGAAGAGAGTTGGAAGGAAAAGCGTGGGAAGGGGAGTTACCTTACTTACTCGGTAGTTACGGTATGGATCTGGGTCTGTGTACTGAACCCTGAAATTCTCATACTGCCCACCACGCCAGAACCGTTCTATTTCATAGTCATAATAGGGATCTGAATAGGGATCAAGCCTACAATGAAAAACAGGGAATGTTAGAGAGGGAAATGTCACCTTGTCGCCATAAACACTACAAATTCTAGGTCAGGTCTTAGTCACTGTGACAAGAAAAAACACGTTCAACGGAGCACGACCATACAGAGATTTATTTTCTACACATCCCAACCAGACAGTCTTTTTTAAGTGAAGCTTATCAGAGAAAAGCACAAACCTTTCTTGATAAACACCAAAAAAAGAACCAAATTCAGCCTTCAAATCAATGTGGGAAAAACACAGCAACTGCTTTTTATAGCCAATTCCAACGTCTGCAAAGGGAACAGGATGTGTTTTGCCTCATTGATTGAGAGCTGGGTTTTCTGTCCATGCACCTACAGCTAATCCCCAGCACCCTCAGGAGGGAAAGGTATGATCTCCTAATTCCCTGCCACGGGAGTGATGGGTGTATCCCAGTGCCACCAGTACAGGACATGAGCTGTGCTGAGCTTTCCACTGGGAGAAGTGGAGTTTCGGGGCAGGGCAGCAACACTCTGTCCCTACACCTGGAATTACTCCATGGAATGAAGGCAACCACTTCTCCAGTAGGAATCAGGTGCTGGCCCTCCAGCACATCAGTGGATGGTGAGCATGTGGCACACGCTGCTCAACTGCCAAATTTATAACTTTCATGGAGGAAAAGGATTTAAAACCCACCCTCCTTAAATCTGTTTCCGCCAGTTGATTTTTATTAACATTATTTGATGTTTTTAATTCCCAAACTCAACAACATCCAACCACCTGGAGTGTAAATATCACTGTAAAGATGGGCAAGTGGGTACAGGGAACAGGAAACTTCCAGGGCCACAGAGGAGTTAGTGGCAGAGCTAAGATTATAAAGCAAGTGCTCCCAAATTCCAGATTATCCATAACAAGACTGATTTATAAGTAAAAGGAAAAAAAGGCTCTTTTTTGCATTTTAAAATGTGCCAAATAACCTAAACCAGGCTAAGATGTAAGTGCTGCCCTGTGAGTCAAGAGGTACCGGTAATTTCTTTCAGTGCTTTAAAGTGGTTTAAAATTTTTATTTTTGACTGAAGCAAAAAGCCAAGGGAAAGACAACCAGGGAATCTTGACTATGGATGCTTAACTCAGCAACAGACTCCTGATGCCAACCAGAAAACGGTCTGGATTCAGTGACATCAGGTGTTCAAAGAGATACAAAAAGTCTCAAGCCACGCCAAGAAGGAAACTCTACTTTTTAACATGGCCTCAAGCCCAAATTTCCCCCTCCTAACTTGTGGAGTTTGTTAATTTAAAAAGGATCACTGCTGTGTGTTTAGGTAATTCAATGCTTAAATCCTTTGAAAATAATTGGTATCACCCCCAAAATAATCCAATCCATCCATTCAGTCAACAACCTGCCCAGCACAGCTGGGACAGGGCTCTGTGGCCTCGGAAGTTTTAACAAGTGCAATGGAAAAAGGAAAAGGAATTTTTTCTTACAGTTGCAACAGTACTGGAATCAGAGACCTGCTTACCCATAGTTAATGTTTTCTTTGATGTCCACCTCCCTATAGTTATTCAAAAAAGAAAAAGGGATTCATGAACTATTTAGACAACTCCACATGTCACAAGACATTCCTGAAAGCATTTATCCATATCCCAGCTGAGTATTTCTCCACATCCCAGCTGCACCTCCAGAGCTTAGTTTGCTGCAAGGTGTCAAACTGTGCAATAAATTGTGTGTATCTGAGAAAAATCACCATTTTCTAGAGTTTGCAGCAGCAGCAGCTTCATAACTTTTGCCTTTACACACAATGAAGGTATTTTGATGCCACAGTCTGCTTATACATCCTTGAATTTTCACGAATTCCAGTTGTTTGATGACTTATGTCTAACACTGGCTACATACAATGTATTTTTTTTTGACTATATGAAAACCAGTCCTGTGCTTAAAACAATTCCTACATCAGTGAGGCCCAGATGCTGATGGTGGTTTTCACAGACAGTCATAAAAATAAAGATGATTTATGAACAACCCCCAGAGCACTGGGGATAAATCCCAGGTGCCACTCAAAGCCTTCTCAGAGGAGCAGAAAACCAAGAGCTATTTCAACCCAGGAAAATATTAATTTTTAAAATTATTTTGTTTCAGGCTGTAGAACTGAGGTTTTTCTTTAAATCAGGGAAAGGAATTCCACTCCAGAGCAAATCAAAGAATATGGAACAAAACCTACTCCTTACTCCTTTCCAGAGTTTTATTGCAATTCTTTCACTCTAAAATAGAACCAAGCCTTGCAAGCACTCTCTGAGTGGAAATATTTCCATTATCTGTCCGTGTAGGAAGAACAGAGGATGCATGAGCAAGGAAAGACAGATTCAACTGCATTCTTGCAGAATACAAGCCCCTCTCTCAAAAATTCTCTTCCCATTCCTTTTCTTGGCTTAAGAACTACTAAGCAAGTTTCCCAGAACTGAGTCTCCAACATTTTAAGTTTTACCTCTTTAAAAAACCCATCATGTACACACTTCAATTTAGGCTGCTTGTTTTGGCCTGGTAACAGCTTTGTTTTCTGATATTCAATGTCTTAGTGTCCAGTTTATCTGGGACCAGTTAAGATGTTTGTTAAGACCAGTTGCTGCACCAAGGGCCTTGCAAAGAAACCCCCAGCTGGGTCCAACCACTGCCTGCAGCCCTTGGACACTGAACACACTCCAACTTTGCAGCCTCAGCTTTAATATCTTAAAATTCTCATGGTTGAGACAAGAAAAAAATGAGGAAAACCAGCCAGAAGAATCACTGGTGTGAGGTAGGCAGAGCACAACTGGACAGTGTCCATGAGGAACCAGAATGCCAAGAGATTGAAGGCAGGAAGGTTTAAAGACCACTGGGGAGGGAAGGTGGGGTTGAACTGGAGCGAGTGGAGGCAGCTCAAGTTTTTAACCTCTGTTCATCCTGCTTTATGGAAGCTACTCCCAGCTTTTGAGGTCAGCATTCCTCCAACTTGGAGGAACAAGTTAACTAAACACTGCCTTACTTCACTGCATTTCCCACCCATCTATTCCATGGAGCAAACCCAAGACTGAGCCTTACGCTGGATCTCGGACGTCTCTGGTGATGCGATAATTCCAGTCGCGGAAAAACTCGTTTTCCTTGTCAAACTCCCGCTCGTCTTCTCCAATAGTCACAGTGAATCTCTTCTCCTCAAAGTCAGGCTCCTGTTCCTTTCTCATAGTTGCTTTTTTTAATACCTGTCATAACATAAAAACAGCGTAAAGAGAGAATTGTAATATCAAAAATCCTTCACCTGGGAGAATCCCTTCAACTAAAGCACCTTCTTCTGCCTAAGCCTCAGAAAGTGCAGGACACTGGACTTTTCTTGATGTAGAAAGTGTAATTTACTATTCCATCAGCTCAGAACAGCAGGAAGTAGAAGTTTCACCCCTGCTGAGCCCATTTCTGCAGTGATCAGACACACAAACAGACACCCAAGTGAGGGAAACTGGATAAGCTTAAAGCTTTACTTTGCCAAGGGCTTGACTTCAAGGCCACAAATTCCCTATATTCTTTAAATACAAAAAAAACCAAATCTGGATATCAGCTCCTCCTGGCTGTCTAACAAGTATGATATACAACAAAACATAATTAAGAGATTAAAAGGCAAAAGGAGGAGAGAAAGAGGAAGACACTCATCCTCCCAAAAGAACTCTTCCAGCACCCTGTTCCCAAACAGGCCAGTGGATTTTGGAGACAGTCAAGAGCTCCCTGAGGAAAATATTTACCTCTTTAGCATGCCGGAGTCCTCTCTCCCAGGCACTTTCTGTTGGAGGGTCTGGAGGAGGCGGAGGTAAGATTTCATCAACCACTGGCCCTCCCTGTCAGAAAAGTGAGGAGAGGAAGGACATAGAACTTGAGTTAGTTTTAAGCAGCAAACTTAAGCTCTGTGAAGTTACCCCAGAGTATCTCCAGATACTCCAGACATTCCTCAGCAGGATATAGCTGGGAAACACATGGAAAATTATTCCCCTCTATATGTAACTCCAAGATCACCTTTTAAAGATCACATATCCAATTATGGATTGAATTTTGCTTAAGTATTAGCTCAAAAAAAAAATCTTCACTTCTCTTAGAGCAGGAGAAAAGTCACAGAATCATGGAATGGTTTGGGTTGGAAGGGACCTTAAAGCTCATCTTGTTCCACCCCCTGCCATGGAAGAGACACCTTCTATTAGATTGGGTTGCTCCAAGCCCCGTCCAACCCAGCCTTGAACAGCTCCAAGGATGGGGCAAGTGGTACAGAAGCCATAAATCCATTAAAAGAAGTCCATACCCAAGGGTTGGCTGGCATCAGAGGGTGAGGGCCAATGGGAGGGGCTCCGTTGGGGGAGAAGGGTTCAGGCTTGGAGATCAAGGAGTAGTTTCCTTTGTCATTCACCCCGGGGTGAATAAAGCGACAGTTCATGCCCCAGGTGCAGTGACCTGTGGGAACACAATGCTGTTAGATCCCTGTGTGCTGTCAGCCAGCATCTGTTCAGCCCCACAGCCATTAAAAAACCCACCAGCCATTTAAAATCCATCAAGGAACAGTGTTGTTTGAGAGATCTGACTTTCCTTCTCTCCAACTTTGTCATGATTTACCTGTTTTCACACACATGGAAAAACACTCATCATCCCCCACCCTCACAGAGAGGACAAATAAATCCAGACACAGATGGATGAATGTACAAGAGCCTTATTATGGTGGGGAGAAGAGAGGGATGGATGGACACACACCATTAATTAAATGCAGGAATGAGCTTGTGAGCTCCTCGAGTCTTGTTAACGGCAAACACTTCCAATTAGGAGCTTTACCTGATACAGAAAACCCTAGGGTAAAGAAAGCACCAGAGTGCATCCCAAATAAACAGCTCTCTGGAGAGGCAGGCAGTAGAATCATGGAATGGTTTGACACGAAGGGACCTTAAAGGGATATCATTCCCACCCCCTGCCATGGGCAGGGGCACTTCCCACAAGCCCTGTCCAACCTGGCCTTGGACACTTCCAGGGATGGGGCAGCCACAGCTTCTCTGGGCAACCTGTGCCAGGGCCTCACCACCCTCACAGGGAAGAATTCCTTCCCAATATCCCGCTGCCCTCTGGCAGTGCCTGAGACTGAAGTGTAGGGGCTGAGACACTTTACCCTGCCACAGGGCTCTGCCATCTATGTCAAGGTGGCCACACATGAAGCTCTGCAAGCTACTCAGGCCATAGCCACAGCAAAGACAAAATTCCCAATGCCTTCCCATCCCCACGTGAGCAGCACCTGCCCTTCCCAGTGACAGCCCTGCCTTGAGGGGTGAGCAGGAGCAACATTCCCTGACCCAATGCCAAATCAAAGCACAACAACTGGGGCAGATCCTGCAGCCTGAACTTTGACCCTGGCAAATATTCCAGGCTCCATGAGGTGTGTGTCACATTAAAGCATCACGAACAAACAGCCCTCCCTGCCCAGGGACTTCCCAGTTCCACCAGTAGCACCAACACGCCTGTGTCTCGGCACAGGCACCATGTTTGCCACCGGAGGACATCCAGGAAGCCAATGTGGGATATCTGTGGCTCTGGAAACCCCCACATTGCACAGGCCACTGACGCAAGGAACGGAGACTCCACCCGGGGCTCCACCCTTCTTTTCATTTCAGATTTTCATGAATTGTCTCAAGGGAGATTGTAAATAAAAGCAAATAGATGAGCAAACATTGAGATAATCTGAAGGAAGTGAGAGGTATAATCAGTTTAAATAAGAAAAGTTTTATAAAACCTCATGTCTACACTAAAAAAAAGGCAGGATAATCTAAGACAGCTGCCACACAGTTGCACAAACTTTAGGGAATGTCCTATTAAGAGGAATTACAAAAAAATAGAATCATGTAATGGTTTGGTTTGGAAAGACCTTAAAGCCCACCTCATTCCTTCCTCCTACCATGGGCAGGGACACCTTTCACTAGACGAGGATGCTCCAAGCCCCATCCAATCTGGCCTTGGGCACTTCCAGGGATGGGGCAGCCACCACCTCTGTTCTTTTCCAAAAACAACAGCAAGTTTTCCTTTATTTGCTTCTTCCAGGGTCACCACACTCCAGGCAAAGCCCTTTTTGCATAGTGGTGGCTCTATGTAAATTCAGCACTGGCCACCAAGGAACAGGAAGGTGACACTGAGGACACCTGGGGCAGAATTAATCACGTAAGAGCAGCTTAATTGGTGAACAAAACCCAAACAAGACAAATTCCTTTGGTTCCCTCCCACCACCAGTGTCACTACCTTTCATGAAGAACCGGCAGGTGGGACGTGGTCTCACTTTTCTGTCATTGGGGTCTTTAACTTCTCCTTCCTCCAAGTCATCGTCCTGGAACAGACAGACAAGCTGACATTTCACATGGTGCATTTTCTGCAGCGACTTGACATTTCACAACATGGTCAAATATCAGTCACTGAAAACACACCCTGGAGCAAAGATACAAGAGAAAAACAATACAAAGTTACAAGAAATCCCCCCCGAGCATCTTCAGGACCTGATGCTAAAACAGGGAAATGCAATACTTTTGGTGTTTCAAAGGTAACACCAGAGAATCACAGGATCATCCAGGCTGGAAAAGATCTGCAGGATCACTGAGTCCAACCTGTGACTGACTCCCACCTTGTCACCCAGCCCAGAGCACTCAGTGCCACGTCCAGTCCTTCCTTGGACACCTGCAGGGATGGGGACTCCACCACCTCCCTGGGCAGCCCCTTCCAATGCCTGACCACCCCTTCCATGAAGAAATACTTCCTGATGTCCAACCTGAACCTCCCCTGGCACAGCTTGAGGCTGTTTCCCCTTGTCTTGTCACTGGCTGCCTGGAGCAGAGGCCTTCAGGTGTTTGGACATCCTGAGGCTGCACCACAGATCAAGATTTTAAGCTGCATCATTTTACCTGATATATTAAAGGCTCAAAATCACAGGTGGATCAAGATCCTCCACCTCAGCTCGCCAAGCCTCGCTGTGTGCTTTGAGCTGACAGCAAATCCACCGCAGTTAGAGGCAGCTTCTTACTTTTTTGGGTGAAATGAGCTAAATTTTGTCACCTTTCCTTCCCAGAGTCCTTCAGAGCCTTTAAACTGCAGTGTCCCCGCTCAGCACACCTGCCATCCCTGTTTAGCTCAAGCCAACTCCTTCTGGTCATTGATTTTAAGTATAGAGGAGTATTCCTTCATTTAGGCAATAACTCAGTTCAGACATCCATCTATACCCCAAATTCTGAAGGATAACTGCTGTTACAATAAATTAATTATAAAATTAAGATGCTTCCCCATAATACTGAGTGATAATCCTAGAATCATGGAATGGTTTGAGATGAAGGGACCTTAAAGCTCATCCCATTCCACCCCTTGCCATGGGTAGGCACACCTTTCACTAGACCAGGTTGCTCCAAGCCCTGTCCAACCTGGCCTTGGACACTTCAGGGATGGGGCAGCCACAGCTTCTCTGGGCAACCTGTGCCAGGGCCTCCCCACCCTCATAGGAAAGGATTCCTTCCTAAAATCCAATATAAATCTCTCTTCTTTCAGTTAAAGCCATTCCCCCTTGTTCTATCACTCCATACCCTTGTTCAAAGTCCCTCTCAAGTGTCAATTTTGCACACAAGCTTTTCAGGATAAGTCACGCATATTTTTCCAGTCCTCTCCAGCACATACTTGACACCTTCCCTTCCACTCCTCAGCTCCACACAGGAGTTGTGAACCAGCTCAAACAAACTCTGCGTCATCCCCAGGCACAGCAGCCCCAGAAAGAAATTCTGGGAGCTGGAGGTTGCTCCAAGATTAAGAACCGCAGGGAACGAGCGTGAAATAACAAAACACCTCTAGAAGTTACTGGAACTTTAAAGCACCAGCCTTTGCCTTTGTTCTCCAGGGAAAAAAAACAATCTTTCCCAGCTTTACTAGGCTGCACCTGGAAAGCCAAAAGGAGCTGGTGATGCAGAAGGCAAAGGTATAAATGACCAGAGAGCTGTCAGAGGTCATCAGGAAAGGAAATCACGTTTTTAGGATAAAAGACACCCAGATCTTCCCTCCCTCTGCTTCCATTTCTCTGTTTCCAGCACTTGAAACACATCTGGAGAGGGAGAATCTGGATGGGCCTTGCCTGTGCCTGGCAATCAGAGCGACAGCAGTTTTCTGTGCGGAAAAGATGAGGAAAATTCCCTACTTTGATAAATTCAGCAGTTGGAAAGGAGGAAAAACCCATCACCTGGCTGTAGATAAACGAAGGATTGACAGAGAGGCGGGTTAACAGCTTCTCCTACTGCATTCCTGAGGGCCAAACAGGGAGAGCTCTCCTGAACAGCAATGGATTTAAAAGCCCACACTTATATTCCAATTAAAATTTGCATTAATATTCCCCTCCCTCCACACCAGGAGTCTGAAAGCAGAATAAAATGCAGAGATCCCCAAAGCTGGGCATGGCATTCAGTGATCCATGAATGGAATAACCAGCTCCACTCTGCTGCTTTCAAAAGAACTGTGTGAAGTCTTGAACAAAAGGGAAGTATTTATTCCTGTGAGGTCTCCTTGGAATCAGGCAGCTGGGAATGCTGTTATGAGTTAATGTATGAAAACCAGGGTACAGATTCATCTTGTGCTTTGTAAGGACAGTGTTCCCAGGAATGCCCTGGACTCTAAAGGACAGCATTCATATTTTAATCAAGGAGCAACCATGGACTCAGTACTCCAGAAATTTTTTTTCACCCCACAACGCACTGGAATTCCTTCTAACTCAATCAGAAACACAAAAAACCTTTGGAAAGCACATGTTTAACAAAATCACCTGCCAGAATGGACAGGATGAAGGAAAATTCCACCATTTTTTAAAGCAACTAAACTTGTCAAAGCACCATTAAGAGTAAAAAATACCCCAAATATGGTTCTTCAATAAAGAGGGAGAAGGGTCTCTCCACTGAGGCTCAATGAGCTCCCCAAGCATGTGGCCAGGTCAGATGCACAGGAATGGGGACTGAAGGACACACCATCTACTCTCTTCAGTTGAGAAGTCTGGAATTCAGACTGAATTTCAGACCAGGAGCCCAAAGGAGGGTTTTTACTGCTGGAATCACTTAGTGCTGTTTTCATCTGCCTGCAAGAGGGAAATTGGTATTAAGCTGCATTAAACAACTGCTGCACTGCAGAGTTTCCCACCTGAAGACAAACATGGATATAGATGGTATTTTCCCTAATTCCCACGGCAATTAAACCCCATTTTTGATTTTTTTGAATAGTTGTATTTGTTCAGGGCTGTGAAACAGGACTGCACATCCCTGAACACATTCCTGAACCACATGTTAGGTGTTTTCCAGAAAGCCCAGCACCTTCCATTCCTCTTTCACACATCCAGATGCTGCTAGATCCCAACAAACAGTTCAGGCTCAGGGGTCTCCCACACACACTTGAAGAGCTGAGCACCACAGCCACTCCACAGCATCAAATCTAAACTGATGAGGCAGCTCATGGACACCTAATCCCTGGTTCAGGGAGTTGCTGGCAGCATCATTCCCAAGTCCTCTGGGAGCTGAGGTGGAACAGTTTCTTAAAGCACTGGAGCCCTTTCATATCCAAAGGTAACAATGCTCTTTTGGGATGTCTCTGACAATAATTGGCACAAAGCTTTGGGACAGCACATGGACCAGGGCTCAGTCCATGGAGTGGTCTTACCTCCAGGGAAAAGGGTGTTCCTGGCACACCTGGGACACAGCTAACACGGATATTCCTGTCACAGGAGGAAGGAATTGCAATCTGGGAGCCACACAGCTCTGGAACATGAGCACAGGTCTCTCCCTGCAGGACTCTGCCCACTTCCTACTTACATCAATTTCTCCATCATCAATTTCTCCATCATCTTCTTCTTTTTTCTTCTCCTTGAGGGAATCCTGGCCATCCTTTTCATCGTCACTTTTGCCGCTGGATTTTTTCTCATCTTCAGCTGCATCATCTCCTTTCTCCTCTTCCTCATCATCCTCCCCAGCAGCTTTCTCCCCATCCTCCTCCGGAGCAGCGGCACTGGCTTCCTCGGGCACTTCCTCATCATAGTCCAGCTCATGCTCATCCAGCTCCCGGGTGACCGAGGACGCTTCATCTCCGAGGTCATTTGTCCTGTCTTCTTCCTCTCCTTTCCGGGGCCGGGGGCTCTTCAGCTCCACACTCTGCTCGTTGGTGTCGGATTCCTGAGACTTGGCCTCACTCAACCGATCCTCCTCATCCGAATGGTTCTCCTCCTCCCTGCGGCTCAGTCCCCTGCCTGGATCCTCCTCCTCGCCCAGGACACTGCCTTGTCCCCCCTCTCCATCGAGTTCCCGGTCTGAGCCACTCTCCTTTAGGACTTCCTCATCGGAAAGCTGCTGGTCCTCTTCCTCAGGAGAGCAGGGGTTTCGCTCAGGGCTGTCGGAAACGTCCATCAGTACCCAAAGGTCTGCAGGGGAGAAAACAACTCTGGTTATGGGGAAAGACTGGGAAATCAAGGCAGGCTCAACTTGAAGGACTTGTACTCCAGTGTTTTACCTCCTAAAGAAGGAAAAGGTTGTTTGAATTCCTGAAAAGCCAGGCTGGATGGGGCCCTAGCACAGGTTGTTCAGAGAAGCTGTGGCTGTCCCATCCCTAGAAGAATTCCAGGCCAGGTTGGATGGGCTTGGAGCAACCTGGGATAGTGGAAGGTGTCCTTGTCCATGGCAGGGGGTGGAACCAGATAAGCCTTAAGGTCCCTTTCGTTCCGGGATTCCATAAATTTATGAACATGGTTTCTCATAGCATCTTCATGAAGGAAACACACTTCAAATTGCACAAAGAACTGATTCCAATACTGTCCCAGCATGGAGTGTGCTACCCTTCGCATACAACCATGGAGCTTGGGGTTGGGATTTCACAGAATGGGACTGGAAGGGACCTTTAAGCTCATCTGGTTCCGCCCCTTGCCATGGGCAGGGACACATTCCACCAGACCAGTATCTAACTATGCTCTACTCAAGCCCTCAAAGCTGCACAGATATCAATCAACTAACTGATTAACACAGTGATGATCTCAATATCAACAAGGCCCAGAGAAGCAGAAAAGTCTCATTTTGAGCTTCCTACCAGCTCCTCTTGTTTCTCTGCACATCTGAAATTGGTTCTTGCTCACAAGTTTTGATTTCCTGAAAAATTCAAAGCCAAATTAAAGGCATCAGTTCCCTCCTGGTGCCAGAGGCTCAAGCAGTTCAACAGGACGTATTTGAAGCAAATTATACCCTTAGTGAGCACACAAAGCTTGATGTCGAGTTCATAAATCCTCAGACAAATTGTTATTGGCTTCCAGAGCGAGTTTAGAGCAGGGATTTTAACTGCCCAAGTGCCTGAGAAGTTACTTTGTGTGAACATGAAGGTCAGCCCAGAGGGGCCACCAGAAATATCAAAGCTGTCAGGGGCACATGGAATCAGGAAATTTGTTCTCTGATTTCTTGCAAATAAGCAGCACCAAAACAAAAAAGCATTTAAGTGAAGCAAATGCCTTTTTGTGTTTGACATCAAGACCTTCAGAGGGATGGGGGGAAACAAATATGTTCTGCCCACCAGGTCAAGGATGAGGATAAAATATTCACCTCCACAGCAGTCATTAAAGCTCTTATGAAAACCCAGAGCATCCATCAGTTGTAATAATTTCCTATTAATTTCCATCAGCAGAAATGATAAGAAACACAATAAATGATGGTCTAAGAGAAAAGGTTTCACAAAATCCAGGCAGTGGGGTCTTTTGAGATGTATTTCCCTGGATTCACAGCAAGTTTCCCTTTGACAACAGGATTTACAACCTCCCTGGTGCCTCTCTCTGCATTTAAATTTCCTCCATCACCTCTTATTCCAAATTATTTTAAGGAGAGCTCAGCCAGTCTCCAGAGGTTGTTGCTCCAAGTTGCAGGAAAAGATTCTCTAAAACCAACGAGCCAAATTCTGGCTTCAATCTGTACCTGCCGCAAGGCAAAGCCAAGATGTTTAAAGGTAAAATCAGTAGCAGGAAAAAAACGTGGGAGATAGGAATTCAAAGGAAAACTGCCTGACTAATGATGGAACAGGACAGCAAGTTTAATTCCAGTTTTAAGCACATGTCCCAAGTGCTGTCTCAGAATAATCTGCAAATCACATCTTATTCCAAATCTCTGTAACCCTGGAAAGTTTTTCTGAGGTGGTTTTTCAATCTGCAAGTCAAAATTTATCTCAAATTTCTGAAATCATGAAAGGTTTTTCTGAGGTGTTTTTTCTTAATCTGGAAATCAGAATTCATCTCAAATCTCTGGAATCCTGAACTGTTGTTTTTGAGGTTTTGGGGGGGAGAATTGTTTCGGTTTTTTGTTCCTTTGTGACTCTTTTATTGCTTTCTGCTTCTCCTTTACTTACACATAAAGACAAATATCATAAAAAACCACGAAAAATGACTACACAGAAATATTTTAAATCAAGCAACACTGACTTAAGTGGCAGAGCAGAAACTCCCAGACTTCACCCCCATCATAAACTTGGATTTTTTTGCGCCTTAAAACCAAACCAGTTTCTTCCTTTCTTCAAAACCAGTTATAAAAGCAAAAAATTAACTTCTGACCCACAGATAAGATCATCTGACTTGTAGCTTAGGCAAGAACCGGGGATTTAATACTACTTCTCAAGAGCAGCCTTTTATCTTTTAAAATCTTTAAAATTCAGGCAAAGGTGCCTCTGGTTCCAGCTGCACAACCCTCTCTGGTACAAAACTGGCTTCATTTGCTCAAAGTGTGTCAAGTATTCCTTTCCTGCATGTTTGAAGCTGCCTGGATCAGCACAGGGCACTGGGAATTTCATCCAGGCTCACAAAACCCTCGTATTTCCAGCCTTTCCATGGTGAGGTTTTGGAGCATGTGCAATAATAAGGTGCATTTTCAGCCCCAAAAGTGTCTTTTCCTGTCTCTGGAATCACTTGTACAAGGCTCAGTGAGCTGAAAGCCTCTTCAAAGCAGGTCACACGTTCTCAGGGAAGAAACTGAGGATTTGGCAGCTAAAATTCCCCACCATCCTCCCTGGTGGGAGCCAGATGGCACTTGCTGTTCCCACAGGTAGAGCAAGACTGTCCCTCCAGCTGTTCCCTCTGGATTCTTGAGCCCCCAGTCAGTCTCTGTGTCCCTGCCAGTGCTGGGTTCCAAAATATAAAGTGGAGAACAACAAGAGACCTGGGGCTTCATCCTCTTGTTTTTGAGTCGGGAAAGAGAAGCTTTTAATTACACAACTAAAGAGACAGAGCCAAAGTTCCAGAGTCTGAGCTCTGGAATAATTCAAATTAGGGAATGAAGCATTAATTGCTCCTTAATTGATCAGTGTTTCATGGCTTGCACAAGGTGGAACAGAGATGCTCTTTCTACTGCCTATCCTCATCTGCAAGGACCTGGATGCACCATGGAAATGTCCAATTTCTTCCCACTAAAGTCTCACAGTTCTACTGGAAATATTTAAAACTACAGATTTCCACCCTAAAAAGGGGAGGAGAAAATTAAAGAGATGCTACAGAAATTTAAATTCATCTACTTCAGTTCCTTTATAACACATTTTTTCCAAAGTTTAATGATATCCAAGATTTTTTAAGTTAAAGCACAGCAGTGAGTTTAAGAAGCCTTTGACATGGCTCAAAAGGCAGTGAGAGAAAAGCCCTTTGTCACTTAAGTTGCTTTTTAAAACTCCACTTCAATATTGAAAGTTAATCCCAGGATACATTTTAAATAATATTTTTAACCTTTCACTTCTGTCAGTTGATTTGTCCAAGGCCAAAAGCAGGAGTCAGAGCTGGAATTCTGAGCAGCTCTTGTTGCAAGATCAGGCCCAACTCTTTCACTCCTGTTAATTAAACAGCACCAAAAGGTGCAAAATTAGAAGGAAGAAATTTCAACGGGTTTTAGACTTACACCTTGGACACTAAGGCACTGCAGGTTTGGAATGGATGATCCTGGGGGTCTTTTCCTTCTGGATTTGTGGCTCTCAATGCTGCCTGGTGCTGGCAGGAGGCTCAAATCCTGCTCCTTATTGCTCTGTGCTGTTCTGGTTTCAGTTAAATCTCATTAAAAGTTTGAGCAGCTTCTCCAATTAAGCCAAATTTAAGCTTTGTGTACAACTAACTGACCTGCTGCTGCAGGTGCTAAACTGGGAGCAGGTGAACTGGAACCAGTATGGAAGGGATGGCAGCACCTAAAGGATAAAGCTGTGAGTTATGAGGGATTTGGAACAGCCACTAAGAAAAAAGTACTCCTGGGAAGCATTATTTCCATTCATTAAATTCCTCCCTCCATAGCTGAGCCTTTATATAGTGAATAAAAAGCTTTTCCCATAATTTTTTACCCAATACACCCTGGATATAATACAGGAACTGATGGTTCCAGCACCTCTGGTGGAGCAGGAAGGCACCAAGTACCTATAAAAACCTGGAGCTTGACAGTGCCACTAGTTGCAGCCTTAAATCCTACAAATTTTCAGGAATATGGCAAGAACCAAGTGCATTCCCAACTTCTGTCTCTTCCAGCAGTGACCTCACAGCCCTGGGGGGGGTCACAGGATGGATGGAAAGGAAAGAAGTGAGGAAGCTCTTTGCTTCAGGCTGAAATCTTTGGGATAAAAGGATAAAACCACCTTTCTAACAGTGAAATAGCTGATGCAAAATGGAAATGTTCTGGAGCAGGGTCTAAGTTCAGCCAGGAAAAACGAGGGAGGTCAGGAGAGTGAATGGGAATGTGCTGACAGGACAGGTGAGGAAAGAAAGGCAGCACAAAAGATTTAGGGAACAAAGACCTGGGAAAACTGAGGCAAAGCAGAAACAAAGGGCAGGAACCACCACAGGGAAAAATATGGAAGAGCAGCGACAACAGGAGGAGAAGGGAATGAAGTGCCTCAGGATCCAGGAATGGAGCAACATGAAACACTTCCCTAGAACAAGAGCAAAGCCAGTCCTGTCTTGATGGAAACTCAGATTGTCAACAGGGTTAATTAACCAAAACATGCATTTCTCTGCCATCCTGAGGGAGCTCCAACTTAGAGGATGCACAGGAAACTCAGCAGCTGCCAGGGAAGCTTTTAATGCAGAAAACTGAGCTGCCTTTTAGTATTAACTTCAGAGAACTGTTAGCGGGAGCTGAGTTTTACAGAAGAGCTGGAGAGCTCCAGTGTGGAATGTTACCCGTGGCTTTGTGTCAGGCAGACTCGGAAACACGAAGGGAAAAGCAGCTGGAGTTTGTTTTCACAGCGTAACTGATTTTCCTATTGCTCCTTCCTGCATCAAATGCTCATTTTGAGTTATCAGTGCCTCAGGGAAAGAGAAAGCCAGCATGGTTATACCTGTGTCCTACAGGATTTGGGGATAATCCCACTGAAAAGGCTAGTTGTACTCAGAAACAGGATCAGCAGTTTGGCCAAGAGTTGTCCGGGTTAGACTGGGACCCTTTTCCTGAGTGCAGGCAAACCTTTGGAAGGCCAGGGGAAAGAATTCCCACCTTGGAGGTGCTGCTCTTGCTACTGCTCTGGGAAGAGACAACTCACTTCAGAACTGACCCCATGGGTGATGGAGCCCCAAAATAACTTTAGAACTGACTCCATGGGTGATGGAGCCCCAAAATAACCTCAGGACTGACCTCTCAGGTGAGGGACCCCCAAACCCATCTCAGAACAGACCCCAAGCTCCCAAATCCATTTCAGAACTGCTCCTCACTTGCAGCTGGTGCTGTTGTGGGTTCCCCACTTTGTCTCCCCAACCCGGCCCCCCCTCACCTCACAGGGCCTCCTGCCAGGCCGGGGGTCCTTCTACTGTGCCCCCTGCGCCGGGGCTGCTGGAGCTTTCCCTGTTCCCACCTGCCTGGGGAGGTAGAACAGTCAGAGCCGTCCGGACCCCCGGGGTCTGACCCCCCACCAGGAGTCACCCACCCCTCGCCCCAGCCCCCCCGGGGCTCTGCCACAACACCCATCCCAAACCACAGCTCCCCTCAAAGCGGGGGGCGCCCCTTCCCATTCACCATCCCAAAGGAATGAGGGGGATCCACTGGTCACCCCTCCCCCCCAAATTCCCTCCGGACTCCCCCCGCCCCTCCTAGACCCCCTTTCTCCAGGGGCGCCCCCCTACCCCGGTCCCCCTCCGTGGCCGCCCCCTCTCCCCCCTCCGTCCCGCCGGGGCCGCCCCCGCCCCGCGCCCCCCCCCCCCCGCGGTGCCCAGGCCCGCCCCCCCGTGCCCGGCGCTAGGCCGCGGCGGCGCGGGTGAGGTCTCACCGGCGGGCGGGATCCAGGGGGTCCGTGTGCGGAGCGGGGCCTGGCAGGGGCGGTGCGGGGGCGGCGGGGCCGGCGGGGCAGGGGGGGCGGCGCGGGGCGGGCGGTGGAGCGGCCTCTACTCGCGGCGGCGCAGGGCAGCCATGGCGTGACGTCATCCGTGCGCGACGGGCCCGGCGCCGGTTGGGGGGGGGGGAAGGCGGGAGGGGAAGGGCGGGGAGGCGCGCGCGCGCGACTTTACGGGGGCCGCGCCTTAAAGGGGCCGCGCACGGTAAGGTCGGGGGGGGGACGCAGGGGGCGCGCACGGACGTGCGGGGGCGCGCACGCGGGCGCTTGGAGGGGCAGAGATGTGCGTGAGCGCGCAGGGAGCGAGGGGCAGACGCGGCTATTCAGGTGCTCGGGAGCGCGCACACGTGCACAGAGGAGGGATGCACACATGTGGCTGTACAGGCGTGCAGGGATGCGCGAACACGCACACACACGTGCGCATACGGGTGCACATACGTGTGCGCGGACATTCGTGGGTGCACACAGATGCACTTGGAGGGGCATAGATGCTTATGGGTGCGCACGCGGGGTGTGCGTGGGTGCGCACTCGTGCACGCGGGGAGGGGGCACACGTGTGTGCACGGACGTGCAGGAGGTGCACATACATGTGCACAGCTGTGCATGGGCACACAGGCACGCGGAGGGACAGAAAGGTGCCCGGGTGCCCACACGTGCACACAGGGAGCGGCACACGTACATGTACAGATGTACATGGGTGCACACACGCATGTTCACATAGGGAGGGAGGCACATGTGCGTGCACAGGCGTGTGTGGGTGCACGTCCAAGTGCAGGCGTGTGTGTGCAAACGTTCATGGGCACACACGCATGCACATGGAGGGGCAGAGAGGTGCGTGGGTGCACACACACATCCACACAGGGGGGGCACACGTGGCTGTACGGATGTCCGTGGGTGCACACACACCCACATCTGTGGACACACCCCTGCACATCTGGAGGGGATGCACATGGGTAGAACACGGGTGTACCTGGGGACAGCCATGTGCAGGGACATGTATGAACATGGATGCACGCATGGTGTGCCCACGCGAATGTGTGTACTGGGAGGGAACTCACTGGGGACACTGGGAGGGGCTCAGTGGGGGCCCTGGGAGGAGGCTCGCAGGGGCACCAGTTCCGATCCCTCCTCACCGCCCCAGCAGTGACACACTGGCCCCTGAGGGCGCCCAGAGGGGATTGGCTGAGGCAGGAGGGGAGTGGCCGGGTGGGAGGAGTGTCTGTGACAGGTATATAAGGTGAGGTGGGAGGGATGGGGGGTGATCCGGGAAGAGAGGTGTTGATTTGTGCTGCAGGTGAGGGACGGGGACGGGGACGGGGACGGGGACGGTCCAGGTCCAGGTCCGTTGGACCCCCTTATGAGGGCCCTGGCTGGAGCCCCCCAGCAGGCGCCTGGCTGGATACATCTCTTGGTCTGCAGGGTTGGGGGTGCTCCCAGGGGTGTCTCTGACTCCCAATGCCCTGGCTGTCCCTGCTGAAGACCCTGGGGTGTAAACACATCCCAGTGCTGGTGTCTCACCTTTGCTCCAGTGCTGACTCAGGGCGCCGCGTGTCCCTTTGCGCAAGAGTTGTGCTGGCAGGGGACTCTGTCCGGGCGGGCACCGCCGGCCAAAGGGCAGGAACAGCCCCTGTAAAGGCTGCGGGACCAGAGCTGAGCACAGGAAGTGCCACTGGGAAGGTCTTCTGGAGCAGAGAGGAGTGAGAGGTGTTGGTGGGAAGAGGTCTCCTGGAGTGGACAGGACCACCCTTGCCCAGGGCTGAATTCTTCCTCCCCACAGGCTGCTCCGTGCTCCTGGCAAAGATGGATTATGCCAAATCCCTGAGCCAGCGCCTGGCTGCCCCCGTCTCCAGGTAAGTCCCATGGAGCCACTGTTCCCAGGACTGGGGACACCACAGCCCTCCCTGCTTTGGCACCCCTTTACTCCCCGAGTGCTGCTCCCCATGGAGTCCTGGGGTGCCGGGAGACAGTGATGGAACTCAGGACACTGCAATCCCTGTATCCCTCCCCAGATGTGTCTCAGCAAGTGCCTCCATGACCCAGCAGCTCCTGGCAAGCCCGGCCCCGCCGCCCCGGCCCTTCCGTGTGTGCAACTGGGACCGGAGCCTGCGCAAGGGTATCATGGCCTCGAGCCTTGCTGAGCTGGTCAAGCAGGTGAGCTGGGGGTCTGTCTGTCCAGGGTCTGTCTGTCCCAGGTGGGAGGTGGGCTGGCTGCCCCCAGCCCTGCTCACCCCCAGGCCCCCTGCAGGCTCAGAGTGCCTTGGCCATGCCGGGTCCCATCTCGCTGGTGCTGGATGAGGATGGAACTGTGGTGGAGACAGAGTCGTTCTTCCGGACGCTGGAGGAGGGCACGGTGCTGATGGCCCTGAGCAAGGGGCAGAGCTGGGCTGCCCCCAAGGTGAGTGGACCCCTGGGAAAGGAGAGCGGGAGGCTAGTTTGTCCTGTCTATCCCACGCTGGGATCAGGTGGGATGCTTGGTGAGGTGGGAGTGGCAGGGTGGGGTGCCACTGGGTGTGACCTGCTCTCCCCAAGGCTCCTGGCCCCCAGCTGAGTCTCTCTATCCCATGCTGTGATCGGTGGGGAGGTGGGACTGGGAGGGTGGTGTAACACTGGGTGATCGTGGCCCCATTCTCCCCAGACTCCTGGCTACCAGCTGGGCCTGTCCCGCAAGCCCCCTCGGAAGATCGATGTTGCCTGTGTCACCTTTGACTTGTACAAGACCCACCCGAGGGACCCAGGCTGCCTCAACGTCAAAGCCACCCTCTATGGCACCTACAGCGTGTCCTACGACCTGCAGTGCTACGGTGCCCGGCGCCTCATGAAGTGAGTGTTGTGGGGCTGGGATGGCTCTGGAAGTGGGGACACTGCCCACCCTGCTCCGTGGGGTGCCAGGAGGGACACTCGCTCACTCCCTTTCTCCCTGCCCAGGGAAGCTCTGCGCTGGACACTGTTCACCATGCAGGCCACAGGCCATGCCCTGCTCGGCACCTCCTGCTACATGCAGCAGCTCCTGGATGCCACCGAGGAGCAGAAGGAAGGGGAGAATAGCCTGGCACTGCCCAACCTCCTGCCCCGCAGCCTCCCAGCCCTGCCCTCCAGCCTCCCAGCCCTGCCCCGCAGGAAGATGCTGCAGTGAGGGCTGGGTGTCCTGTCCCCCATCCCACTAGGTCAATGCCTGGGGCGGTGCCCACCATAATCTCTCCTTGCACTCCGCTGGCTGAGCGGGGCCAGATCTGCTCTGGAATAGCTGCTGCTCTGTAAATATATTTATTTAAATAAAGTTTTCCTGAATTCAGCTGCATCTTGTGTCATCTTTGTGGGGGGGACACACAAGACACTCAGCCCCTTGCACTACTTGGCACTCAGGGGTGCTGCTGTAAGAGCATGTGAGGAGGGGAACTGTTGCAAACGCTTCCCAAGGGAGCTGCTGCCTTTGCCCTCCTCCCTGGCACCCAGAGCCTGGCTCCCACCTCCTGGCACAGAGCCGAGACCCCTCCAGCATTGCAGACAACCACGAGAAGGGGATGGGGCAAACCCCAAACCCACTGGCCTGGAGCAGCTGGCACCAAGCCTGTTCTTGCTCCATTTGAAGGGATGAAAGGTGTCCCTGCTCCTTCAGACTGTCAAGGATTGGCACAGAGGGACACTGCCCCGGTCCTGGAGGGGGTGTTCCAGTCTCTGGGGCCCTCAGCCCCCTTGGCAGCCCTGTGCAGGGAAAGCTGCTGTAACCCACCAGCTTTGCACAACCCCAGGTGCTGGTGCTGCCCTGGCCACGTCCATGGGGATCACACAACTGCCCAGCAGCTCCAGGGATACCAACCGGGAAACAAACAGAGCTGGGGGCACTGGGTTCCATCAACCTGGCTCTTGGGGATTGTCCTTGAGAGGGGATGGGGAGCCCAGAAGGGTCCCTAAAGCACAATCCCTGCCAGACAGGGCAGGATGATGGGGAACAACCCACTGCTTGCCTGTGCTTACTGGGAAGCACTGGGAGCTGTGGGGAGGTGAGAAGCCGTGCTCTGGGGGTCCTTAGGGACATTCTCCCCCCGACACACTGCAGGAAACTCATGACCTGGGCCACGCTCACCTGGGCATCCACCGCGGGGGTCTGGAGCTCCAGTGCAGGAACTGCTGGTGTGGGAGAGACCTGAGCCCCACCTGCAGCTGTGGGAGCTTAATTAGCCTGATAATTAATGAGCCATCAGCCTGCAGCCAGCACCAGCTGCACCCAGTCTGGGGGTGGCTGCATTGCCCCATGGCACAGATGTGTGACCCCCCCCGGGGTGATGTAGGTGCCACCAAGGGGTGCCAAGGACAGTGTGGGGACATCATGCCCTGCCCTGCTATTGCCACTGTCCCCATTCCCTGTCCCCATGGGGTGACAGTGGCCATGCCAGCCCCTACAGTGTCCCCCACCCTCACACAGGTGTTTATTAGACATATTTATTTCTGTACACACTTATACACACGGTTCCCAGGGCAGCTCCATCCTCGCCCCCAGTGCTGTCTCCATGCAGGGTCCGCTCTGCAGTGGGGGCATCCCCATGTTTTCCAGGGTCTGGACATGCCATACCCCCCATCCCAACCCTGTAGTGTCTACCTGGGGGCAAAGCCTCCCCACAGCCCCCAGGGCAAGGTTGTGCACTTTCCCCCTGCCTCAGTTTCGGGGCAGAGGTGGGGGCTGACCCCCCTCAGCACCACGCTCTCCACCACAGGGTCCTCAGACCCCCAAGCCGGGGTGAAGTTTGGGGCTCCAGATGCTGAAGCTGCCCCAGAAGAGCCTCCTGGGGGTCCTCTCCCCCCCATCAACCCCTGCAAGGGAGGGGTGTCAGGCACCGGTCCCCTGTCCCCCAGCCCCTGTAGCCCCCCGAGCAATGGCGGGGGGCATGGGGGGGTTACTTGACGTGCTCGGCAGCGTGGGAGGAGCAGTAATATTTCTTGTGGGCGATGAAGGTGGAGAGGCTGCTGAACTTGATGTTGCAGAGGCGACAGTACCTGTGGTTGCCATTGGGCACGGGGCCAGGCACAGCCTTGGCCGGGGGGGTCTGCACCCCCCTGTCCGTGTAGGCGGGGGGCGTGGGGGGCTTGCGGGCAGCTTCCCGCAGTGCCTCGGGGGCTCCGGGCGAGGCGGGGGGCCGGGGGGATGCGGGGGGCCGGGGGCTGCCGCCGCTATCCTGGCCCTCCTTGGCACTGCAGCTGTCCCGGCGGAGGCGGGGGGCAGGCGGGCGAGGGGGTGACGTCGCGGGCAGAGGGGGCTCGGGTGTCCTGCTGGCACCAGGGGCCAGGGCATCGGGGACCCCCTGCCCAGCTGCCACTGGCTTGGCCACGAAGAGCCCGTGGGCATTACGGAAGTGCTCGAGGAGGTCGCCCTTGATGGCCCCGTTGAGGGGACAGTAGGGACAGGCAGTGAGAGGTCCCTTTGCCGCCGGGGGTGGCAGGGGACTCTTGGGGTGACGCTGCAGTGAGTCCACCCCGGCATAGGGGATGCCGGGGCTGCCCGCTGGGGCCGCCCTCACCCGCACACCTTCAGGGTCCCCCTCACTGGGGCTACCGGGGCTGTGCTGCCCCTTAAGGGGGACGGGCATGGCCCCCTTCATCTTCTGGAGGTGCTCGAGGGTGCGGGGCTGCAGCGGGGTGGCTGGGCACTGGTACTTCTTGTGCACCAGGTAGGTGTTGAGGCTGTTGAAGCTGATGCGGCACGCGGTGCACTCGTGGTAGTCAGCCAAGGGCAGCATTGGTGCCGGAGCCGGTGCCGGTTCACTCTGCCACCGCGGCTTCTTGCTCAGGTCGATGGGACCCTCGGCATCGGGGCTGGCATGAGGCGAGGGGGCAGCACCTGCTGGGTCGGGGGCCGGCGGTGGGTCGGGGGCCGGTGGGGGCTCGGCGGGTCGATGAGCGGCCCCGTGGATCTCGTAGAGCTTGCGGCGCTTGCGGGTGCGCAGGGGCTGCGGCAGGAAGGGCACTTTGGGGGCAGCGGGGCGGCGCAGGGGGGGGTCATGGCGGGAGGCACAGTAGAAGCGCTTGTGCACCACGTAGGTCTCGTGGCGGCTGAAGCGGATGTTACAGGCCTCACACAATGTCTTGCTGGGGTCCTCGTCCCCCTCGTCCCCCGCCGAGCTGCCGGGGCTCTGGCTGTCCTCGCTGCATCGCCCAGATCCCCCCTCTGCCTCGGGGGACCCTGCTTTGCCACCCCCCTCTTCTGCCTTCACCTCTGGCACAGTGGTCAGTGGTGTGGCATCGCGGCCAGCGTCCCCATCCCCTGCTGGTGTCCCCTGCCCGTTGCCCACCGTGGGGGACAGCAGTGTCCCCGGGGCAGGAGGACCCTTGGGTGCCCCAGGGAGTGCTTTGAGCTTGCGTGCCCCGGGTGGGCTGTCCTCAGCCAGGTGCCGGCTGGAGCAGTACAGGCGCTTGTGCACGTAGTAGTTGTTGATGTTGTTGAAGGTGATCTCGCACTCAAAGCAAGTGGCACCCTTGGGCACTGGTGTGCCTGTGTAGATGGTGGGTGGCACTGTGCCCCCGTGGCCCTGCTTCAGCCGGTTGTGCACCAGCTCTGACATCTTCGCCAGGATTTCCGATGCCTGCGGCACCACTGCGGCTTCATGGCCGAACACGTACTGGGGGAGGAAGACGGTGCCACCAGCCGTGCCTGTCCCTGGCTCGCTGGGCACCGGGCTGGAGCCTGGCGTGGGGCTGGTGAGCTCTGACTTGACCTTGGCCGAGGGCAGGCTGCGGGGGGACGAGGTCCGGGAGCCAGCATCGGGGCTGCCAGCCCCCTCCCCGCTTTTCGGTGCCTCCGTCTCGCTCGCTGGGCTGCCGGCAGGCTCCTCCTTGATGCGGACAGTCTCGCCAGAGGTGGAGGAGGAGGAAGAGGAGGATGATGCTGATGAAGGCCCTTCCCCATTCTGTGGCTGGGCTGGTGGTGAGAGTTTGCCAGCCCTGGCATCAGGGGGCGAGGCAGGCGGTGCTGGGGGCAGTGTGGCGTCGGGGCCAGGCGGGGGGCCGGGTGGGGGGCCGGGGAGCACCATGTGCTGGGGCAGCGCCGGTAGCCCCTCGGGCAGGAACGCTGGCAGGCTGCACTTCCGCAGGGACGCATTGTTCGGCTGGCTCAGCCCTGCCAGGGGACAGAGGCACCAGTGTCACTGACATCCCGGCACAGAGATGCTGCCCTGACCTCTGTTACCCACACCCCTGGCACAGGGATGCTGCCCCATCCCCTATTACTGACATCTCCGGCACAGAGATGCTGCCCTGTCCCCGATTCCCAGCGCCCCTGGCAGAGGGATCCTGCCCCATTTCCCATTCCCAATATTTCTCACACAGAGATGCTGTTCCGTTCCCAACATCCCAGCATAGGGATGCTGCCCTGCCCCTGTTACCAACACCCCTAGTACAGGGATGCTCACCCTCTTCCCCATTCCCAACACAGGGACACTGTCCCATTCCCACCTCCCTCTCTGCCACCAGAGCCTGTTGGGTACAAGGCCTCAGTGCCAATGCCATCCCAAGTGCCCTGTGGCCGCAGCTCCAGCACTCACCAGGAGCGACGGGTTTGGCAGCAGGAAGGGCTGATCCAGGGGAGAACACCTCGCCCTTGGAGCCCGGCTGGCAGATCATGTGGTTGGTGACCAGGTGGCTGTACAGGATGTCCCTCGTGGTGGAGATGAAGCCGCAGCTGTGGCAAACACCTGTTGGGGACACGGTATGGGCTGAGCGGGCACCTGGCAGGGTGGGAAGAGCCAGTACCCATCCCCAGGCTGTGCCAGAAGGGACAGCGGCGTTCCCATGGGAACACTCACCATTCAAGGTGTCCGTGTGCACCTTCAGGTGCCGCTCACAGTTGGCTTTGGTGGTGAAGGCGGACAGGCAGATCAGGCAGACGAATGGCCGCTCTCCTGTGGGACACACGAACGCTCAGGAAGGGCGACGGGGACCACAGGGACACCCCACAGGGCCAAATCCCTCCATCTTTACAGGGCTGAGATGGTGGAAGACGTACAAGCGAGCTGCCCCAAACCAGTGACCCAAATGGGGAGAACCTCATCAAACTGGTCACCGTGCTGCCGCCCCACAGCCTCCCTGCCCCTCCACCCAGATGAGAGGTGCCGTGCCATGCCATGCCATGCCATGCCATACCGCTGTGGCTGCGCATGTGGATCTCCAGGGAACTGGCACTGGGGCAGCTCTTCTTGCACTGGGGGAAGGGGCAGACGCGCTCGTTGGGATACGTCTCCTTGGGCTTCTCATCCAGGGCCGGTGAGCCAGCGCTGGCGCTCTGCCGGCTGGCACAGTAGTACATCAGGTGGGCTTGGAGGTTGCGCTCGCTCCGGTACCAGATCCCGCAGTCCTTGCATGGGAACACGTCCTCTGCAAAGGGGAAGGGACAAGGGGCATGCACCACTTGGATTATGGGTTTGGGAGCCCTGGCAGGGCTGTGGTCCCACAGGCAGGGCCGGGTCCCCTCCGTGTGTCCCCAGGACTCACTGTTGACCACGGCGGTGGCCAGGATGGCGGCCATGCCGGCCTGCTGTGGCAGCAGCTGGATGTCCGAGTGCAGCGCCGCCGGGTACGGGGATTCGCTGGGCTCTGCCTTCACCCCGTGGTTGGGGACAGACGGTGGCTCTGCCACCACAAAGGCGCTCACATGCTCGTTCTCCCGCAGCGCGCGTGTGGTCCGGCACCACAGAGCTTCATCTGGAAAGGGGGGACAGAGGTCAGCGTGGATCCCTGGACCCCGTCCTGCTGCCCGCGCGGCTCTGGGACACCCTGTGCCCTCTGTCTCGCCTTGTCCCCGCTGTCCCGGCAGTACCCGGTGTTTCCTCCCAGCCACGGCCTGGAGATGGCAGTGTCTGCCCGTGTCTGAGCCCTGCACGGTCGTGCCTGTCCCGAGCCGCAGCTCTGGCTTCTGCCAATCCCAGCACATATCCATGGGCCCATTCCCGTGCCGATCCCTGAGGCCACCCTTACATCCATACCTGTGCCCATCTTTACAACCGTCTCTGCACTCATCCCCGTGCCAATCCTTGTGCCCATCCCTGTGCTTGGCCTTACATCCATCCTTGCACCCACCCCTATGTCTATCCCTGTTTCCATCCCTGTGCAGATCCCTGCATCCATCCTTACACTCATCATGGCACCCACCGCTATGTCTCTCCGTTTCCATCCCTGTGCCCATCCCTGCATCCATCCTTACACCATCCTTGCACTCATCCCTATATCCATCTCTTAGTCTACCCTTACACCCATGCCTGTGCTATCCTTGTACCCATCTTTATACCCATCCTCACACCTATGCCATCCCTACTGTGACTCTCCCCAGCCCTCTTGGCATCAGACAGCCAGAGAGGCTGGGACAGGGGACAAGCCCAGGGACAACCAGTGGGAGGATATGGAGAGCAGACACTGGGACTGGGGGCATGGATGGGGACACTTTCCCTCTGAACCCCCACAGACACTGGTACCAACCCTTCCTGTAGATGACGGCGTTGGCATCGGGCTCTCCAGGCACGAGGGGCAGGCGGGACAGCCAGCAGCTCTCATCCCCCAGCACCAGCGTCACGGGTGGGCTCTGCCAGGGCAGGGACAGGGGGTCAGCACCGCTCCCCACAGCATGACAGGGTCACAGTGAGGGGCTGCCAGGGGGGTCACAGCACTCCCCGAAACGGGCCAGGGCCACGGTGAGGGGGTGCCAGGGTGGGGTCAGGGGGAGGGGCTGACGGGGCTGGTCACAGCACTCCCAAAAACAGGTCGAGGTCACGCTGAGGGGCTGCCAGGGGTGGCCACAGCACTCCCTGCTCAGCCCCTGCCCAGCTCTGCCTCCCTGCATTCTAATGAATATTAATGAGCATAAGGGGGGGGAAATTAATCTCCCTGATCCTCCGATGGCTGCTGCAGTAACGATATGAAATCTAATTATCCATCCCAATATTTCCAACCCCTCCAACTCAGTCTGACAGTAGCAGCCGGTTGGGGCCTTATCACTGCCAGGAGCTGAGTGCCAGCAGCGTGATAAACCCCCTCAACACGCATGTGAGGCGCTTGCACACGTGTGTGAGGCGCTTGCACACGCATGTGCATGGCCCACAGTGCTGGGGGAACCCACCTGGCCCATGGGGGCTGGAAACATTGGGATGGGCACATGGGACACAGGGATGGGTGCTGTGGGCTGAGCACCCTTGGGGACTGTGGTGGAGGAGGGAGGGGATGGTCCCTTTGGAGTTTTGCTCTGTGCATGGGGGAAGCTGTGGGTATCCCCTGATGGAGGGAGGTCCCTGCAGTGCCCAGGAGTCCTGCAGCACCCTGAGGTGCTCCCAGCACCCCAAGGGAGCTCTCAGCACCCCAAAGTGCTCCCAGCACCCCAGGGTGCCCACCCCAGCTCCCCTCAGTGGCCCCAGCCCCTGCGTCAAGCCTTTCCTTGTTCTCCCTGGAACAAAGAGGTCGGTGTCTCCGCTCCACACCGGCTGATAACCATCAGAAACCCTATCTGCTCCGCATCCGCCGGGATGGCGCATGGGCACGGCCCTGTGCCCTCGCTGCACCCCGGGCTGGGCGGCTGGGGGGGACATGGAGCAGGGATGGAGTTGGGGGACAGGCCCAGGGGGGCTCCACAATTCCTTGGCACCCCCAGCCTGGCTCTCAGTGGGTTTCCATGCCCTCCCGAGCACTGATGTTTTGGGGGATCCCTATGGGACCAGCTGGGGACAGGCAGGGATCTTCCTCCTCTTCCTCCTTCTCCTTTTCCTCCATTAGCAAGCCATAGGCACACACGATGCCACAGATGTGTTAAAGCGATCCAGTGTTCCCAGCTCCCACTAAAAGCCCAGGGTGGGATAATCTCCCACACAGAGATGAGGAGCAGAGCCCGGCAGGATTTGGGGGGGACCCCCTGCACGCCCTCCCCGCCGCCAGCAACAAAGACGAAGGGACCTGAGGGCGACAGCCCGTATCAGGGATGGGGCTGCGATTCCTTCCTCCCTTCCCTGAGCAGAGATAGGGAGGGAGGCGAGTGGCAGAGGAGAGTAGGGCTGGGAATCATCAGCCGGGCTCGATAAGGGAGCTGCTGAAATGGGAGCAAAAATATTTAGACAATAAATGAAGTATCAGAAAAAAGCCGCGCATATCTTTGAGAAATCAATCATCCTGTACCGGGTGTCTGGACACACGGCGCCAACCGGGAGATAGGGAGCCAAACTGGGCAGATAAGGGTTAATCAAGGATTTAATTCAGCAAAGATAAACGGGCCTGAGCTAAAAAAAAAGAAAAGGAAAAGAAAAGAAGAGCGAGGGAGAGAGGAGGAGGAAGAGGTGGGGATGGAGCCAGGCCTTGAGGATCCTGGGCTCGAGCTGCCTGTGTGTGGCTCGGGGGGGATGTGGAGGGAAGGCTGTGGCCAGGATATGAAGATCCAGAGCCTTAAACACACCCATGTGCACATTCATGGATACACACACCCCCTCTCCTCTGCTGCTCACCCCAAGTGATGGCACCAACAGCCACCAACAGCCACCACCCCCTTGGTGCCACCTTGGTGCCCCCTCTCCTGCCCCTTCACCACTGCTGCTGGTGCTTTCCAGGCACAGAGTCCCCAGGGAGCAAATTTGGGGTGGGAAATGCAGATCCCATGGTTATCCACAAATAACCAAGCAACCTGTAGCTATGTAGAGGGGACAGTAAGCACCCTGACCTGCTGCCCATGGGAACACCCTCACCTCAGTGTACGGGAGGGAAACCTCCTGGGCACCCAAACCAGGAGACTCCCAGGGAGTGAGAAGCCCAGGTAGGGAAAATCCATTCCAAATGGACTGCTCTTCCCAAACAATTTGTTTATTTGGGACTTCCCCTGCCATCATCCCATGAGGGTGGCTTCTTACCGTGTCCCCATGCCCCGGTGATGCCGGCTCGCTGTGGATACTGCCCTGGAAGGGTCCCCAGGAGAAGCCCTCGGGAAGGCTCCTGCGGGTTCGCACCCGTCTCTCCCCATCCTGCACCTCCAGATCCAGCTCATCTGCAGGGAAACAGGCACAGCATCAGCATGACGCCCCCCAAAACTCCCCAACCTGCAGCATCCCCAGATCCCTGGGGAGGTGGGCACCCAGTTGGGGCTAAGAGCTGCTGGTGGGTGTCCCAGAGCTGTGTGTCCATGGTGGGTGGTGGGATCCATCCGCTTGCCGGGGGGTCCTGGCACGGCACGGGGGGTCCGGGCAGGGCCGGCGGTGGAGCGGAAGGAGCATTTCCCATCCCTGCACCCAAACTCGCAGCAGCTTCAGGGCTTAATGGCTTTGATTATCTGATAAGCCTCTGGTTTAATGGGTTAGATAACATGTTAATACGCTATGAAGGCTGCTCTAAAATGTTTTAACTGTGCCTTTGTCTTTGGGAGCGCAGATAAGATGGCAGGTAACCAATATCCAGATGGATGAGCACTGGCTGCCCCTTGCTGAGTCTGCTGTGCCCCAAAAACAAGCTGCTCCCTGAGGACAGTGCGACAAACCCAACCCAGGGCACCCATCCGTGGCTGGGAACGCTCCTACCACCCCAGGAAAGCAGTGGGGTTCCCCCATTACCACGCCAGGACAAAGAGCCCCCTAAAGCCCCAGGGGCACTGAGGTGGAGGCAGCCTGTGCCTGGGTCCCGTGGGTGGGGAGGAGGTTGCTCTTTCTGAAAGCAAAATTGCTTTCGGAGCTGAGAGCACAGGGAGGATAAAGCGATCCCATGGCTGCAGAGATTGAAATCTGATGTGTTTATTAGCAGGGCTGACATCTGGATCCTCCTGGTGCTGGGGTGAGGTGAGGTGAGTGACTGGAAGTGCCGGGTGGTGATACCTGTGATCACCCAGCTCCCACTGTCACCCCTGGGTCCCCTCCATACACCCAACCGGGTCGCTGGGGACACAGCTCCGAGTGCATCCCAGGGGAGCAGCCATTGCCTGTTGGCAAAACCCATTGTCCCCCAGGAAGTCTGTGAAGGTGTTGAAGGTCCCCCAGGTGTTTGGGGTCACCAGGCTGGTCCCTGTGCTTGGCATGTGTCACCCTCCACCCCCGTGCTGCAGCCTCCAGCACATGCTGGTGAAGGGAGGGATGGGCTCTGCCACAGCCTCTCTGCCCTGCTGGGCCATTCCCAATGCCTGTCTTCCCATTCCCATAGTCCTCAACCTGGGAGCCCTCGGAGCTGGCTTGGAGCCAGAAAAGCTCCAAAAGCCACCCTAGTTGTGGGCAACTCAGCTCTTCTAGCTGGGATTTCATCCCTGCAAAATGGTTTTGAGAGTGAGCATGGCACTGGCTCTGCCTGCCCTGCATTCCCGGCATCCTCCCACCCTGCATCTCTGGCATCCCCCTGGCCCACATTCCCAGCATCCTCCTACTCTGTATCCCCAGCAATCCCCCTCCCCATTCTCCCATCAGCTCCATCTCAGGATAGGGAGGAGGAGGAGGAGGGATGAGGCCTTTGAGGAGCTGATGGGATTTATTCCCTGGCACAAACCGACCCTGAGGAAGGGCAGCAGCAGCCTCTCATCCGGCTGATCGTCCCCACAAAGGACCTGGGGTCAGGCAGGGAGCAGTGACCATCAGTGTCCTCAGAGCTGAGCAGGGCAGTCGGACCCTCACGTGGTGCACGTTGCTCCACATTTCCAGTGCCCTCCCATCTGACTCCTGTTGTGCTGGTGTTGGACTCACTGCAGCCTCAGCATCCCCATACTTCCCACCTTCCTCCCTCATCCCAGCTCTGAGGAGGTGACAGCAAAGGCCCAAGCCCCCAGGAGAGCCTCAAGAGCGGTGGCTCCCCCCGGCTTTGTCACCCCGAGTATCCCGGCTGCTTTTGGGGAATGGAGCCCAACCGCCACCTCCCCCTGTCTGTGCCCCCCCTTTTTGCCCCCCTTCCCCCCGTCTCACTGGTAATCAGTGGCGTTTGGGTCAGGAGACCATGTCTCTGAGATAAGAGCATTCGCCTGACACTTCCCATGTCAGAGCACTTCATCTTCTGTGTATCAATCCCCAGCAGAGAAAACACGCAGGCGCTGATAAAGAGAAAACCGTTCCAGACAGGGGGACAAAAATAGTGCTGCCAGAGCCGGCCTCGCTCCCGCCAGCACCCCACGACCACAACACCGGCCAGTGCCTCGAGCCACCCAAAAATGGGGTGCTGGAACCCCAGCCAGTGCCTCAATCCACCCAAAAACGGGGTGGTGGAACCCCAGTCAGCAATGCTGAAACCAGCCAGTGGTGCTCAGTGGTTCTTCGTTCAGGTGGGTGTCCCTGTGCCCAACCACAGCCCCTGTGGTACCTGATGCACCCAGGAGGCAGCTGCTGCCCCTTCTCAGGGTCCGTTTGTGCCAGGGAATAAATCCCATCAGCTCCTCAAATGCCTCATCTCTCCTCCTCCTCCTCCCTATCTCGAGGTGGAGCTGATGGGGACATCGGCAGGGGGACACTGGGAACACAGGGTGGGAGGATACTGGGAATGTGGGGCAGGGGGCATGCCAGGGATGAAGGGCAGGCAGAGCCAGTGCCATGCTCACTCTCACATTGACACAGCACCAAAAAAGAGGAGGGAAAAGGTGATTTTTCAAACTAAGCACATAGCATTGTTGTGTGAGAACAGGGAAAATGATGCTGAGAGGGACTGGGAGGCCTGGATATGCTGTGTGTCCACACTGTCCACACTTGGGACAAGGCCCAAAGCCAGTGGGCTGTGTCCTCACATGGGAACCACCGGGCAGCAGGAAGCAATCCCACTCCTCTGCTCCCTGGATTCAGCCACATCCCACTGCCTGCATGCTGGGAGGTTGGGAAGAGCCCGTGCCAGCCTGGGGGGTGTCCTGGAGAGTATGGGAGCAAAGTCCACGGGCTCCAGCTCTCTGTGGGATCCCCCAGCACGTGAACACCCCCCCAGGTATCTCACCTGGCCATCGGTCCCAGGCAGGCGGTGCCCGGTTATCACTGGAGGAGGGTTTATCTCCCAGATCATTAACCAAATTGGGCAGGGACCTGCCTGTTTGCTTTAGGCTGAAAAGAAAAGCAGCAGGAAGGAAAGAAGGAAGGAAGGAAGGGGGGAAAAGCCCCCAGTGAGCCAGGTGCACCTGCCTGGTGTGACACAGACCCCGGTGCTCCAATCGCTGCCGAAACACTGGGTGTGGGGCTGCTCCCTGCCCCTGGGGCTGCCTGGCTGTGCCTCAGCTTATCTCCTCATCAGAGATTCCAAAGGAATAGGCTGAGCTTGGCCAGGGAGCAAAGATTAATCCTGTCATCACACCACGGCCATGCACCTGCGATCAATGGCTGAGCATGCCTGGCACTCAGGTCCCTGTGGATCTTGAGGATTCTGGGTGGGCACATGGGAGGAAGGAAGCTGTGAGGCATCACCCTGACATGGGGTGTGATGGAGATGAATGGCAAGAGCCCCTATGCAAGGTGACCCACAGCTTTCCTATGGCCAGGGAAATTAATGGCAGTGCCGGGAGCAGCACGGAGCCAGGCCGGCTCCTGCAGCCACTCGCGTTTGCTCCTGGATGCTCTGGAGATGCAGCCACATCCAAGCATCCAGATTTACTTTTCCTGCAGGAGCAAGGCCTAGACAAACCCACTCATGTCATGCCACGCCATCCCAATCAGTTCCTGCATCCTTTGCCCTGGCTGCATCCATATGATTTGAATCACATCTGAACAAACTGCTCTGCCCCTCGTTGGAATCCGGACTCGGAGGTCCCTGCAGTGTTTGCAGCTGCCTGGATACTATCAGGATAAATACTGCTATGGGGGTGTCACGGGATCACATCCCAGTATCAGCCATGTTGCTCCGATTAAATACAGTGCCTGGTGCCAGCCCTGGGGGACTATGAGTTGGGAATGGTCCCCACACGAGCCCTGGTGATGGAGAGACTGGGAAAATGAGGATGGACTGGTGGTGTCTGCTCTCATCCCAGCACAGGATGTCCCATGGCATGGGAACACCCAGGGAGGAGGGAAGATGGAAGGGAGAATTGGGAAGGATGGATGAACGGATGGCTGGATGGACCTCTCAGCCTGCACCCTGCCAAGAGACAGAGCAGTTTGTCTGGATATGATTCAAGTCCTATGGATGCAGTTGAGGCGAAGGGATACGGGAGCAGCTTGGGTTGGGTTGGGATGGGATAGGAGGGGACAGGATGGGATGGGATGGGACGAGTAGGTTTGCCTGGGCCCCTTCTGCGCTTCCTTCTTGCTCGCTCCCGGAAGGAAAGCAAAAGTAGGTGCGTGGATGTGGTTGCATCTCTGGAGCATCCAGGAGCAAATGCAGGCTGCCGGAGCTGGCCTGGCTCTGTGCTGCTCCCGGCAGTGGGATGGATCCATCCATCCATGGGTACCCAACCTCCCAGGGCTCTCCCACTCTTGTCCAGGGAAAGTCAAGCCAGAGAAGCCCCAGTTCCCCCTGGCAGCCCTGGCCCGTCCCCGCCGCGTGCCCCAGCTGCTGTTTTTAGAAGCGGCGAGTGTGCGGCGGAAGGAATAAATCCTGACAACTCAACTAGTGAAATGATGTGATGGCACCGCTCCGATAAGATGGAGGGAGCCGATTGGGAAGAGTCTTAAGCTGTGAACACGCAGCATCTCCACTCTTCACCTCCGCTCACAAAGGGAAATCTCTCCAAAGGGGCTAAGGAGATTATCCCGGCTTTGCCATCCTGGGTGCTTGAGTAATCAGGGCAGCCTTGGGGACGACAAAGGAGTGAGGAGGGTTTAAATCGAGCCTTGCTGGGCTGCGCCTGCTTGGGCTCAGCCTGGGCTTGCTCTGGCCGACCTGCCATGGACAGCAGAAGGGATAACTGTGGGAGAGCTGGGCTCTGTCCCTCAATTTGGGATGCAGGGGACACTCCACTGCCCCAGTGGGGCGGGAGCCGAGGGGGAATTTCTGCCTTTATCACTCCTGCCCATCGCTTGCAATGTATTGATTTTTTTTTTTGCCCGAGTACAAAAGCAACTCGTTATCGGGCTGAACCCTGCCCCCGGATAATGGAGGAGCCGTGACCTGCCCCGGTATGGAGCGGGCACCTCCCGGCACCTGGAGGGACTGCTGAGGGGGCAGGGGGACCCAGGAGGTGCTGCACTCCAAAAGGGCCTGGCACCCGCTCGCCAGCTGTGGGGCACAGCTGGCAGGCGCTGGTGGTGGGGCAGGCACCGGCTGTGCCACGTGTTGCCCAGGATCACCCTTCCCTCGTGTCCCACATATCCCGGGGTGCCCTGCCCCAGCAGGATGCGGCCTGATAAGCCTCCCTGGGACGTTTGCGTTTGGGGTGTTGCTGTGCCTTGTTGGGATGGAGCTCTAAGGGTGTCCCTGTCTCCAGAGGGTCCCCATCCCAAGGGGTTCTTGTCCCCAGGGAGTCCCCATCCCAAAGTGGCCTCCATCCCCAGGAGTTCTCATGACAAGGAGGTCCCCATCCCAGGAAACAAAAGGGACCTGTGCCTGCAGGGATAGGGCCATAAACACTGGGAATAAGATTAGAAAAAGCTCAGGGAAGATGAGAAGGAGGGAAACTTCCTGGCTTCCCTCCTGATGGTCACCTGGTGGTGTGACCCCTGTGCCAGGGCCCATCTGTCCCTGCTCTGTACTCACTCCTGGACCACATCCCAAGGGGTCCCAAACTGCCGGGTTCTGCCATCCCAAGGTGGTCCCTGTCCCCCCAGGGGTCCTCATCACAAGGGAGTCCCCCTCCCAGGAAATAAATGGGATTTGTGCCCACAGGGTGGGGGACAGAAATAAACACTGGGAAAAAACACCAGAAAGCATTCAGGATAGATGGGAATGTGGAAAACTTCCTGGCTTCCCTGGGGCTGCCAGGGTGGCAGGACTCCTGTGTCAGGGACCCATTGTCCCTTCTCTGTCCTGGGACCACCCAGCCCTGCCCAGGCTGGTGCCAGGCAGCGGGTCGGGTTGGCACTGGGGGGGCAGGAAGCCGGAGTGGGGGAGGAAGGGGAGTGAAGGGGCCCCTGGAGCCGATGCAGAGGGTTGATATCCCCTCCGGAAAAGGGGAGGAGACCGAGGTGGGGGGTCCCTGTCACAGCCCCAAGTGCCTCTGGGGGCAAGGGAGGACCCCCAGGGGGTACCCAGATGGAGGAGGGGGGCTCAAGCCCCAAAACCCACCAGACTTCAGATCCACCCAGGGCAGAGCAGCAAGGCAGTGAGTGACTGACAGCTGTCAATCACCACAAGTCTGGCAGCATCTCCCTCAGGGCTCTGACCACAAGAGTGCAAGATATTTTTCTCCTTCCCAAGGGAAAATGGAAAGGAGGATGGGGACAGAGAGGGGGACACTGCCTGTACTTCTCAACACCCTCTGGTGCTGCCTGGCGCAGGAATGTCCCCGTTGGGCTCTGGGAAAGGCTGGTCTGGATGCCTCCAACATTGTCAGTACCCCCAAAACAGCCTGAGTATCCCTCACACTATCAGTATTCCCAAAACAAACTGAGCATCCCTCCACTCCAGCAGTGTCCCCAAACTAGTCTGATCATCCTTCCAGTCCGAGCATCCCTGCACCCCATCAGTGTCCTCAAACTGTCCCCTCCACCCTACAACAACTCCAGTCCCTGCGAGGGCAGGGACTTGTGGAAACAGACCCCAGCAGGGACAGGTCCCCTTTCATGTCCCAAATCCAGGAGGTGCCACCACCACCACTGGGATCATTCCCATCCTGATGCCAAACATCCCTCTGCCTTTGGCACATGCCTTTGCTGGACACAAGCCAGGCAGGGGGGGATTTCAGGGTCCTGGGGACCCCTTGATTTTGGAGGGTTGGGGGGCTAATTCCCTGAATCCCAACTTCTCCCCATCCCCCAGCAATCTACCACAAACATAACTATCTGCTGCTCAGCTCCCAGCGATAAAACGGAATAGCTGGAATAATTTTTCCCACCCACACATACCAGGGTGGAGGGGAAGGGGGAGTGATGGGGCAGATGTGGCAGGGGCCTTGTCCCCCGCCCGGACGAGCTGTCCCCCCTCATTGTGCCCTGCTCACCCCGATAATAAACCTTGAGGTTTCCAGACAAACTCTGGGCAGCCGGAGATTATTGAAGCAGGAGACGTGGCGCAGATAAACACAACTGAAGGGGACAGGGAGGAGAAGGGAAGGGGGAGGTGGGGGGAAAGGGGTAAAAAAAGGAGTCTGGAGTTTTAATTAGATGCACCAAAAAAACTAGGAGTTGGTCTGTGTCCTCCCGATACCCCATACAGAGGGTGGGGGGGTGAGGAGAGGTGCCTCTGCTGGGCACTGTAATTAACCCAGAGCCATCATTACTGCTCAGAGTAAATATCAATATTAAATTAATATTTAGTAATTATTAATTAATTATTAAATAAAGCCCAAACAGGCAAGACAGCAGCATAGGTTGGGGTTCAGCAAGGTGGAGCGCAAATAGTGAAGCTGATGTAGGGAAGGGGGTGAGGAATCCCCTGGGAAGGTGGTGGGACACAGCCAGAGGGGATAATGCAAAAGCCACCCTGGGTTTGGCCCCATCTCCTCCATCCCATCCCTATCAGAGGCCCATGGTGTTCCCACAGGGACAAAAGCAAAAAGCTTCATCCCACCTGGCAGAAAGGCAAGAGCCATCCAGGGTTCCCAGGGGGTGCAGCCTCCCAGCAGCTCCCAGTGGGGATTCTCCAGTGGCTTGTAATGTGGTTGAGCAGCTGTCCCTCATGGAGGCTCTGCTCTGCTCCATTCCTGCCCCAACTTCATGTGAAATTTGTTGGAGCTTTTCATCTTATCCCCCTGGGAAAACAGGCTGGAATTGGTGAGGTTGGCTGGGCAGGGATGGGACAGCCCTGGGATGGGAGTCGGAGCCTGTGGGTGCTCCTGCTACCGGCCCTGCTCCAGAACAAACAGAAAAGAGTGGGAAAGATGGAAACCTGAGGCATGGCTGGCAGGGCTGTGGGGAATGGTTTGGGGGAATTTGGGATGGTGTGGGGGAATTTGGGGAGGAGGGACATCCTGTCTCCAGCCCCACCAGAGGACAGAATGAGCACAAAGGATGTCCATGCTCCATCCTGGGATCCTGTTGGGAAGCAGAACCGAGTCAGGGTGTCCCAGCACCCTGGATGAAGGGGTGGCACATCTGTAAAGGCTCCCAAGTTGAGGATTGGAGCCTCCAGCTCCTGGGAATTTGCCTATCGGCCAGGCAAGCTGCAGCTCCCTCCAGGGAACAAGGTCATTTCAAAGATAAACCAAAACCCTCCTTCTCACTCCTGGCATGTGGGGCCAAGGAGCCCCGTGGTGAGTTCCTGGGATGCCACATCCCCTCCAGCACAGCGGGAAGGACTTTGTGAGACCCAGACCACCAAACCACAGCGGGGGTGACCCAGGGACCCCCCAAAAATCACCAGCAGAAGGCGGGAGGGTGAACAAAGGAAGCCCCGGCCCCCACCCTGCACGTTGCATCTTCGCAGCTGCCATTGCTGACACACGGCGGATCTTGCCAGATAAAAAAGAAAATTCAGGCTGCTCCGAGTTTCCCTTTTCGCCAGCTCCATCCCTGATAAGTGCAGAGCCTGCAGAGCTCCTGATAGATGGGCTATCGCGGCGGTTGGTGCGAAAGGAACACCCTATCGCTGCGGCATCGCCGGACCGCCATCAACTCCCCGCCACACCGAAATTAATACCACTCCAATTACCAGAATAGAGATGGGCTGGGAGAGGGTGATAATAAAATCTCTTTTACATAAAGAATGCAAATAACCCGCTCGGCGAGGGGAGGGGGGAAGGGAGGCACCAGGGCCACAGCTGAGGCGTCGTGGTTCCTTTTGGGAGCCTGTGGCTGGTGGTGCTATTGGGATGAGGGGCTGCATGGTTTGGTGATCCCCCTGGGAATGGGGGCACCCATGGGGTTGGTGTCACAGCCCTCTCCCTCCCTGCACCGGGATACCAGGAGCACGGCGGTGCCGGGGGCAAAGGGCCGGGGAGCAGATAAGGAAGAGCCTGGGGTGGCCTCGCAGCTCCTTCCTGCCCGGCACGCAGGAAGGGCCAGGATATCAGCAGGGCCGGCGAGAGCTTCCCCTCGGATGGGGCGGGAAGGGGGAGCAGGGCCAGGGCTCCACGCTGGGCCGTGGGGATTTCAGCAGCTGCGGGAGCATGTGTGCTGGCAGCCGGTACTTCCCAGGGCTCCTCCATCCCCCCCGCCCACACTGGAGGCTGTTTGCCCTGGGGACACACTGAGACCTTCCCGTGGCATCTGTCACCGCAGGGCAATCACTGCCCTGTATCGGGGTCGCCCCTTCCCAATGCACTGCTCCAAAACCAGATCCAAAGGCATCGCCCGGCCAGAAGCTCCCCTAGGAGGAGCAGGGTGTGGGCGGCACCAACAGGGCCCAAAATCTGGCACATCCACCCTTGGGGGTCTCAAGCCAGTTCCATCCCCATCCACCTGCTGGGAGCTATTCCCAGGGGACAGGCACCCACAACCCCAATCAAAGAGCAATGGTCATAAACTAAACCACAGGAAGTTCCACCTCAACATGAGGAAGAACTTCTTTCCATGGAGGGTGGCAGAGCGTTGGAACAGCTGCCCAAGGGAGGGGGCAGAATCTCCCTCTCTGGAGACATTCCAAACCCACCTGGACGTGTTCCTGGGTCACCTGCTCCAGGTGACCCTGTCTTGGACTGGATGATCTCCAGAGGTCCCTTCCAACCCCAAATACTCAGTGATTCTGTGAATCTGAGTGGCAGAGCCCCGTAACCCTGTGGGTTTGGAGATAGGGGGTGATAGGGCACGGGGTACCCACAGGGCACGCTGGGCCTTGCCGGGTTGCCCCGGTGCCAGCAGCCCCAGCGCGGAGATGCTGGCAGGGAGATAGAGGCTGAATTTGCTCCTTGGGGTTTTGATAATCATCACAAAACCACGCGAGCATCGCTCTTGTGGTTGCCAGGAGGCTTGCAGAGTGCCCTGGTGTGACGCAGGACGGGTCCAAACCCGTGCCAGCGAATGTGACGTCAGATTGGGGGGATGGCATCCCAGCTGCTCTCAGTTTGGGTTTTAATGTCCCAGCAGCACCTTGGGGACATGGGGGATGACAACCACCTCCTGCACCTCCTCTCTAGCAGAAGTGCTGCTGTTGGCAGCCTGCCCAGCTCCCAGTGCTCCCATACTGGTGTTTGCAAGAGGCGAATGCTTGGGGTCTGCTCCGGCCCACAATCCAGTCAGGATACTGGGACAGAGTGGGATGACTGGCCGCACAGCAGGGACTCACCTGGTCCATTCCAAGTGTCCAGCTCCTGTGGGTTTTCTCCAGGATCTGGTTTTTCCGGCTCCTTTGGACTCTCTGGAGTGTCTCTAGACTCTGCAACAGGAGGGGGAAGGCAGCAGGTCACAAGCAGGGAATTTCAGAGGCAGTTTCCCAGGGGGGATTGGGACCACCGGACCAGTGACACCCCAGGACTGGGATCAGCACAGGGAAGGGGTTCACCCAGTGTCCAAACCCTCACCTCCCCTGGGGATGACCCAGCCAAGTCCACCCTCACATCCACCCCAAGGATATTCCAACCCACCTCTCAAAAACCTGCCATCTCCCTCTCATCCTGCCGCGGTCCCACGTCACCCAGCTCAGCCCCGCTCCCATCACGGCTCTATTTGTGGCGTATTCATAGCAACTTGATAACAATTATTTTCTCCATTAACTGCTGCTGGAGATGGGCTGATAAAGCCAATCTGCATATGACAGTGTGGAAGATTAGTGCCCAAAGTACATGTTTGCCTTGGCGTCCCGGGCGGATAACCAGCACGGAGCCCAATCGATCGGCGCCACCGCGAACGCCCAGGGGTGACGTCACCAGCATTGGAGATTATTAATACAGGTGATAAGCGGAATGATTAACATCAAATAAATCAATCACCGGGTATAAAAGTCCTATTATTTTTGGCTATAAATCAAAGTGCCTGGCATATCGATTTTTATCCATCGCGCTGAAAGCTTTAGTGGCCGTTATTGCTGCTCGGCGTTATCTCTGCTATCACCTCTTTATCGAGGCAGGCCAGTGCCAGGTGCAGCTCCGCGCCCCAGCTCCCGGCTCCGAGCCCCCACCCGGCTCCCCCATCAGATAAGAGCCGCTTGCTTCCTCTGCTGCTGAGCAAAGTTTGCCAGGAGACCTCCCCGCTCCAGATATCGGGCTCCCTTCCCTGCTCCAGTGATCAGGGTCTCCTCCCCATCCCAACTATCAGGCTCCCTTCCCTGCCCTAGCTATCGGGATCCCTTCCCTGCCCTGGGTATTGAGGTCCCCTCCCTGGCCGGGGTATTGGGGTCTCTCCTTGCCCCAATTATCAGGGGTCCCTTCCCTGCCCCAAATATCGAGGTACCTCCCTGTCCTAGCCCCTGGGGTCCCTTCCCTGCTCTGGCCCACCCCTGCCTCAGCTACCAGGTTCCATCCCTGCCTCAAATACCAGGGTTACTCCGTGACCTGGCTACTGGGGTCCTTCCCTGCCACAGCTATTGAGATCCCTTCCCTGCCTCAAATATCAGGGTCCCTCCCTATCCCAATACTCAGGGTCCTTCCCTGCCCCAATAGCAGGGTGCTGGTGTGGCTCACTGGTGCATCGTGGCTTGGCTCCCTTGGTTTTGGGGGACGCTTTGCCCCTCAAACACCACCAGCTGAAGGCAGTGGGGGTTTTTCAGGAGCCGTGGCTGTGCCGGGGCCCAGTGGTTCCATGAGCCGGCGCAGCCTTGCCCTGGCGCGGTTATCTCAAAGGGCACTGCAAACATTAACTGATTGGGATTTGCCCCCACCTCCACAGGAAGGAACTTAAAGGATATCTGGGGACTGTTTCAGCCCGGCCCTGAATCGCAGCCACCTTTGGGGTGTGGCACAGCTCGGCTCGGCGGCAGCTTGGCGGCAGCGTGGGCAGGAAGGCAGGAGCCACAGTCCTGTGCCCCCAGCCCATCCGTGTCACTGACAGTGCCAGCGCCTGCAGCCTCAGGGGCTGCTCAGCACCCTGGGGAGTACCCTGAGGCATGTGACTTTGCACCCCAAGGAGTCACTTTGTACCCCAAAAGGATGCGACTTCTCCCTCCAAGGAGTCGCTGTGCGCCCTAAGGAGTCCTTTGTAGCCCAAGGGGTCATTTTGAACTCAAGGGATGTGAATTCGCACCCCAAGGGGTTATTTTGCATCCTGGGTGGGGGAAGGAACTTTGTACCCCAAGGGGTCACTTTGTACCCCAAGGGAGCACTTTTTACCCCAAAATATAGGACTTTGCACCCCAGAGAGTCACTCTGCATCCCTGGGAGGGGTCACTTTGTACCCCAAGGGATATGACTTTGGAGCCTATGCTGCTCCCAGTGGGTCCTAAGGGTGCCCAGAAGGTCAGAGCACCCCAAGAACATGGGAGGCGTCTCACTAAATCATCAGCCTCACAGGGTGGGTGGCTGCTTCGTTAGTTAATTCCCACCCTCCCCACCAGCAGAGATGGTGCCCAGGCCACGAGCATGCCCAGCAGGTTGCTCTGGTGGCAGAGCCCATTCCCATGGTGTGGGGGCACCACGAGGAGTCCCCTCGCTCACCTTCACTGCTGGGGGGGCTGGAGGAGTCGTGCTCGGCAGAGCCCTCGTGGTCCGAGGTGGCCCCGTCCCTCTCCGAGGGGCTCTTCTCCCCCACTGGGCCGTCCTCGCCTTCCTCCATCGCTGCCAGGGAACCTGTCAGGACACAGAGAGGGTGGTTAGGGGGGAGAACCACAGGGAAAAGATTCCCAGTTGGGAAATTAGGATGCCAGTGCCTTGGGGCCAGGAGGAGATGCCCTACAGCTCTGCACATCATGGGAAGCGAAGCCAAGGGAAACCCTCTGCCCGGCCATCCCTGAGGTCCTTGGGGTCCCTCGTCGATTTGCAGAGGTGGCCACTCTTCTGCTCCAAGTGTATCCTGAGGGATGCCTGGTCCCACCCAGACATCATGGGAAATCAGCCCCACATCTACCTGGGAAAAGAGTGGGGTTCCCTCGTACCACAGGCACACAGATGTGGTATCACTCATGCTCCCACCCAAAACCCCAATGTCAACTGCCCCAGAAAGGGACCCCAGAAATGGTCCCCAACACCCATTGTCTGGTGACACAAGGGGGATGATGCTGCAGGGACACATAGGGTACAGACAAGGTGCAAAGGGGGTGCACGCGGGGGACACTCCACCAGCCCTGCCATCCCTCTCAGCCGTTTCCACGGCAACGCAGCATCCCCAGCCAAGAAGGGCCGGACCAGCAGCACACATGGCTCGTGCCACGCGACGCCGCAGTGCCGGGGGCTGCCCGGTGCCCTATCCGGCACCGCCGGCACCGGGATCGGCACAGGGACACCCCGTCTGCAGACCTCAGCTGCTCTCCGTGACTCCAGGCATGTATATTTACAGCAGGAGAACAAAGAGCCCATAATCTATACAAAGCAGACAACAATGAGCGTGAATAAAGAGGCTGCCGGAGAAGGGAAGGCAATTTATTCTAATTCTGCTAATTTCAGTTCCAGCACAATTAAAAAGGCTCTGATAATATTCAGAAACAATCGCCAGCTAACAAATCGTTTCTCTCGCTGTAAATGAAACATTGTTAGGCTAATTTCTTCTTTCACGCCTTCACGGCTCTTGGGCTTCTGATAAAGTTAACCCGACGCTCGCCTGTGCCGCGGCTTGGCACCTCCAGCCTGGCCAGGGAGGGATGGCTGGGGCTGGAGAGGGATGGATGGGGCTGGGAAGGGATGGCTGGGGCTGGGATGGTGTGTGGTACCCACCCAAGGGTGCCAAAACCAGCTACATCCTGCCCTGAAACAACGAGGCCCAACCAGGAAGAGGATGGGGATGAATTCAAGCGCTGTGGTATTGCCAACTGCCTACAGGGACGGTGGGCAGCCAACATCCTGGCACTGTGTCACTATATGGGTCCCTGGATGACCCACACCCCACCCTGAAACACTGATCCCCAATTTGGAGGGAGATGGGGATGCTCCAAGTAAGTCCAGCTGGAGTTTGGGTACCGTGGCGTCCCCCAGTGCCTACAGGGATGATGGCTGGCCAACATCATCCCAGCACCATGTCACTGCGTCCCTGGATGCATCCTGGGATGACCCACATCCCACCCTGAAACACTAATCCCCAACCTGGAGGGAGATGGGAATGGGTCTGGGTACCAAGGCATCACCAACTGCCTGCAGGGATGATGGGTGGACAGCAGAATCCCAGCACTACATCACCACAGTCCCTGGATGCATCCTGGAATGACCCACATCCCACTCCGAAACACTCATCCTCAACCAGGAGGAGATGGGGATGATCCATATAAATCCAACTGTGTAAAACCTGGAGTTTGGGTACTGTGGCATCACCAAGTGCCTACAGAAGTGATGGACAGCCAAAAAATGCCAGCACCATGGCACCGTGGTCCCTGGACACATCCCACATCCCACCCCAAAAGGTCCATCCCCAAACAGGAGGGAGATGGGGATGGTCCACATAAAAACAACTGGAATTAGGGCACTGTGGTGTCACCCAGTGCCTACAGGGATGATGGGCAGCCAACAGCATCCTGGAATCATGTCCCCAGGTCCCTGGATGCATCCTGCAACCCATCCCAAAACACTGACCCTCAAACAGGAGAGAGTTGGGGATGCTCCATAGAAATCCAACAGAGGTTTGAATACCATAGTGTCACCTGGTGACTACAGGGATGATGTGGTTACTGTGGTCCCTGGATGTATTACACATTCCACCCCAAAACACCAATCCCCAACCAGGAGGGAGCTGGGGATGCTCCACATAAATCCAACCATGTAAAATCTGAGCTTTGGGCACTGTGGTGTCACCCAGTGCCTACAGGGATGATGGGCAGCCAACAGCATCCCAGCACCATATCACTGTGGTCCCTGGATGCATCCCAGCACCCAGCCTGTCCCACTGCACATCCCACTCCCAGCACACCCACCCAATCCCCAGGGATGCATCGCCGGTGCTCTGGGCCGCGCGGGTTAAATGAACTACTGGATGACTTCAAAAAAAAAGGAGGAAAAAAGGCAAAAAAAAAAAAAGCAAGTGAGGGAGAGGGAGCGCGGAATAGGGAGCAGAGCGTCACTTCTCCGGGATTGCTGGAAGCCCTGCACAGTTATCACCGCACACAGCCTCCCTCGGCTTGCCTGATCTGTCTATTCTTCATTAAGCAAATACGCTGAAATGGAAATGAAAACATAATAGCTATTTGATTTTCGGCGAGATATTTTGCATATTGGTTCAGTGCTGATAGTGGAATTTCATCAACTCCCTTTTTTCATGCTTTAAAACTGAATTACTGAGGCTGGTTTTACAGAGAGGGGAAGAGCCAAAAAATGCTCCCTTCCAAGATACTCTGCTTCGACGATTAACTCTTCTCCCTCCCTCCTTCTCCTGCTTTTTTTTATTGATAACAAGGAAGGATTTCTCTTTTTTCTTCTTTTTTTCTCAAAAAAAAAAAAAATTGCAGCAACTAAAAACCTGCAGGAAGCCAAGGCAATGTGCCCATGTCGCCAAGGCTGGGGATGAGGGTCCGCATTCCCAGGGAAACCCATCGTTATCCAGGTAATGATTTGATCATTTCACTCCAATTAAGGTTCTCCCAGCACAGGAACAATAAAGCTTTTCTTGATTCCTTGCGTTTAGCTGGTAAATTAAATAAAAGGAAAAATAATATAGAGAATCAAGAAGGAGGGGAGACTTTTCCAGGCTGCCAAGAGCGAGACCCTGGGCGCTCCAAGAGCCGGCACGCAGACAAGAGCAAAGTGATAAGAGGCCTTGATAACAGATAGAAAATAGCAACAGCCACAGACTTTCCCACCGGCTCTGGAGCAGGGAGAGAGAGGAGGAGGAGGAGGAGAAGGAGGAGGAGGAGGAGGAGGAGGAGGAGGAGGAAGAGTTCCCATGGTGGGAAGCAGGTCCTGGATCAAGAACACGTGCAGGCTGGGGACAACCTACCTTTGCTGTCACTCCCATCCAGCTCCCAATTTTTACTTTTAAACACATACTTAAATAAAAATTTTCATCCAACTTATCCCAATTCCCGTCCCTGGAAGTGTTAAAGGCCAGGCTGGACAGGGTTTAGAGCAACCTAATGGAAGATGTCCCTGCCTGTTGTGGTGGGGGGAATAAGATAAGCTTTAAGGTCCTTCCAACCCAAACAATTCCATGATTCTCTTTTTTAAACTTAAAAAGTCCCCCAAGTCCCCCTTGGGCAGAGGGTGAGTCCAAGGAAGGCTCCAAGAGTCAGGGAATGAGGACAGAGCCTGGAGCTGGGTGGCCTCACATCCCAAAACTCCTCTCAGGCACCTCAAAGCTCAGTCTTGGCTCTGGGGTGTCACCCCCCAGCACTGGGAGGAACCGGGGATGTCCCCAGCTGTGCCAGGGGATGTCTCCAGCTCCACCAGAAAGGCAGCAGGATGGAGGATCCCTTATTCATCCTTCCAGCTCCTCCTCATCCCTGTGCTGGCACTGAATCCCTCTTTCAATTATAAAACCATAGTAATAATAATAGTAATAATAATAACAATAACAAAAACCAACCCAAAAACATGTGGGTGAGGCTCCAAACCAGATTTTGGGGTGCACAAGGCATCACCATGATGCTCATCCATCACCTCATGATGGAAATGTGGGAATTCCACTCAGGCATCGCTTCCTTGCTGCCCCTAAATCACCTTATTTTCCCCCAGATTTTGTAGCCAAGAGAAAGGGCTGCAGGAACAGGCACAGGGCTAGTATTCCTGAGGGAAAAACACTCTTGGAGACAAGTCACAGCCACTCCTGATCCTTGCAAAACCCTCTCTGGTGATTTGGTGGGATCTGGCACAGCCAGGGGATTCCCCAGGGTCTCGGAGCAAGATTGTGCCGTGTCTGCCCGGAGCGAGCAACACCCAGGGAACAACCCGGGCTGCAAATCCAAACCCTCCAGTATCTGATGGGACACCAGCCTGCCTCTTCTCACCCAATTTTTCCCTGGTATGTACTAATGTTTGCTTTACCAACGACCTCGGCTGCTCCCTAGCCTGTTCCCTGGGGATTGGGAATGCCAAGCGAGGGCAAAGGAGTTTTTGGTGGCCAGGCGATGCTGCTGGTCCTCAAAGGTCACGTTATCCAACAGGTCATTTTTCACACCCCTTAGGTGCTGCTGTTGGGATCCAGCATTAAATTCATATAGTCTCCAAAACAGGGGTCCGTTTTGGAGGAAAATGGACTTTTCTGAGCACAAATCAACCCTCTCCACTATCAGCCCAACTGCAGCATCCCAGGGCTGGGCTCTCCCCATGGATATCGACACATGAAATATCAGCCCCGTGCATGGAGCCGATAGCAGTTGGGGCTGGCCCCAGTGGTCTTTATCTCTAATTTGAGGCCCTTCTCCATCACCCCTAGATAAAACTCACCCTGACCCTTCCCATGGTGCCCTGTGGTAAAAGGGCAAGGAGAAAAAAATATGGCTGGGGAGTTGGAAGGTGGTGTGGGGGATTTACAATGTGTTTATTGTAACTTATTATTAAATTAGTCCTGGTTTATCCAGGAGGGGAGTGGAGGTGGTGGGGGATGCTGTCATTGCTGATGGGAGTTATTTATAACCATTTATAAACTAAATTTATAAAATTATTAAATTTATAAAGTATTTAAGCCTAGTTTAACCAGGAGGGGGATAAAGGGTAGTGTCAGAATGGAGGTGGTGAGGGATGTTGTGATCACTTATGGGGGGTATTTATAATTATTTGTTATTAAATTTATAAAGTATTTAGGCCTAATTTATCCAGGAAGGGAATGAAGGACAGTGGGGGAATGGAGGTGGTGGGTGATGCTGTAACTGTTGGTGGGAGGATGCTCCAATTGTTCATGAGGTGTATTTATAATAATTAGTATTATTAAAATTATAATGTATTTAGATCTAATTTATCCAGGAGGGGAATATGGGACAGTGGGGGAATAAAGGATAGTGAGGGAACAAAGGTGGTGGGCGATGCTCCGATTGCTCATAGGGTGGCATTTATAATAATTATTAAATTTATAATATATTTAGGCCTAATTTATCCAGGAGGGGAATAAAGGGAGAATGGAGGCAGTGGGAATGCTGTGATTTCTCATGGTGGGGTGGGATACTGCAGTTACTGCTGGGGAGCTGCTCCTGTCAATGCCCCACAGCACCCCAACCGCCACAACCTGCTCTACGGAACTGGATGAGCTTTAAGTTCCCTTCCAACCCAAATCATTCCATGATTCCACCCCCATCCCACCGATACAAACCATCCCACAGACCCACCCTGGGCACAGCCCCCCAGACATCCCTCGGCGTTCCCAGGGAAGCCCCCCAGGGAAGAGCAGAGCCAGGGAGAGGCCAAGCCTGAGAAAAAGCAGCGCTGCTGATATGGGAGAGATTGGTTTCAGCCGGAGCTGCTCCCCCTGCCAAGTCCATCTCGGATCTGCGCCGGGTGCAGTTACTTAACATTCATCACGGCCTGAACTCTGTAACTTTATCAGCAGGCGAGCGCGGCGCCATCGCGGGCCCAGCCATCCCCAGCCATCCCCGGCGCGGCGATCGCCCGATAAACCGCTGATAGATTACGGGAGATTGGCTCACTCCAGGGGCCGCGATTCCCAGTGCTAACGGAGAGTGAGCTGGATCAACCCCCAGCCAAGGGGGGGGCACGCGGGACACGGGGAGAGATGAGGAAGACAATCCAGGGACAATGACAATGGAGTGACTTTACGTTTCAGATGGGGTCGATAACGCGCTGATAGATTTTAAGAGAGGAGAGAGTCTAATAGAGCCGTCCCCGGCCACGGCGCATCAGATGGATGGGAGCAGACTGCTCCGGGAGAAGGGATGTGAGGCTGAATGCGGCCCTGCCTTCCCACCTGGCAGGGAGATGGAGCGAGGAGAGGGTGGTCAGAGCACAGGAAGGAAACTGAGGCAGCTGGTGGGGCCCAGCAAAGAGGGACTGTTCCTTACTGGGGGTGTCCTCCGCCCCAATCCCAATCCAAGAGCAGTTTGACATTTTTAACCCCATGGCAATCAGGGTGGGATTTGGGCAGTTAGGAAGCTGGATAACCCAATAATATGAAATGAAACTCCATCCATGAATATCAGGCTCCAAACATGCACGAGAGTGGGAGAGATGTGCAAGGCTTATCTCCACCACTTCTGCTGCACCAGGTGCCATCACTGCTCCTGGCCGAAGGGCATTTTTCTGGCTGAAAACCCCTCGATTCTGGTACTTTTTCCCCACCTGGAATAAAGATATTCCAGGCAGGAATGGCTGGGGTGGGGGATGCTCACCCAGCCCCAAGGAGCCCATCACTACCAGGCGACAGTGAGGACAGAGGTCAAGCTCCTTGCTAATCTAGCAACAAATTACCCCAGAGATGCTGCACCAGAGCCATCCCCCTTCCTGTGGGAAGCAGCTCAGGGTCCTGCCGGGTCCATCCCACTGCCAAAAGCTGCTGGGAAAGGAACAGGAATGGTTTTCAACCTCCACCCGAGACTTTCAGTCCATGACAGCCCCATGCGAGGACAAGGCCGGAGGCATGGGACAAGGGGATGATGGTGGACGTGACCCAGAAGGCAACCAGACCCATCAGCGAAGATGCCCTGGCTGGGGTGTCCTTGCTGCTCCCAGTCCCACAGGGTACCCAGTCTCAGCTCCCAGTGCCATCCTGGATCACTCCGGAGCGACTGGTCAACGTTGGAGCAGCGAGCAGGAGCTGGGGGGGCTCAAACCAGCATGAACCCCTCCATTGCCTTCACCCAGCACCCCAATCCCCCTCTTCCTGCAACTCCAAGCCCTTCACACTGGCTCTGTGGACGCCGAGTTTGCCTCCGTGCAAACGTGTCTGCGCTGCCTCTTTCTCTTTTTTTTTTTTTTTCTAATTTTTTTTTCCTGTTCTTGGCATTTTGGTGGAGCGAGATAAGAGTAAAAAACAACAGAGCTGCTCGGAGAGTGAAAAAGGGAGATAGATAACGCAGATACCAACTCCTACACAAAACAGTCCTGGCTTTATCTCTGCTTTTTATCACAGTTCCCCTAAAAAAAATAAAGAGAGCAGCCCAACTGGAATGGGGCAGCACATTAAAAAATGAACTTTATACTGTTTGCTCTTTAGTTTTATATTTAGATGAAACAAACTTGGATTCTCGTGGTTGATACCTTTTCCAGCAAAAGGAACCAACAGGTCCTGAAGGCCCATTTGCTCCAGTGGGGATGAGTGAGGAAAGTCAAGGATAGTATTTAAGCCTGGATGGGGCAGTGGGATGAGGCTGCTCCCAAAGTATCCAGGGACTGGGCAACATCCTACTGGACTGAGCAGCATCTCATTGGACTGGGCAGCATCACGCTGGACTGGGCAGCATCCTGCAGCAGAACCAGTGAGGCTCAGGTTGGAGATGGGTATAGAAAAGCAGATGCTTCCCAAGCATCCCTGGGTTGTGCCAGCTGGCTGCCAATCCCTGGAGACAGCTGGAGCCCACCTGAGATGCCACAGCCAGCACCAGGATCTTGGCCATGTTCCAGTGGCATTGCTACAGCTGGCAAAGCCAAATATCCCCCTGAGGTAAGCAGGTCCCTGGCATCCAGGAAAAGCATCTCCATCCCAGCACAGGGACGTGACTGCACGTGCAATAAACCCCATCCACGTGGTTCCCAAAAATTCTTTGCCAATTGTGACACCCTCTGTCCCTGAGGGCACCACACAGGGCTCTGCCCTCCCACTGCCAACCTGGGCACAGGCTGGGAAGGGCATTTTGGAGCAGAAAACCCACAACTCACAGGGCACGGCCAGAAAGAGGGAAGGAAGCAAAAAAAAAAAAAAAAAAATCATAAAAATGGACTGGAGGTTTTTCCCTCCCCTCGCACTCCCTTCCCTACCTTCTTTTTGAAAAACATAATTTATCTGTGTATTATCAAGAAATCCAGACACTTTAATCAGTGAGCTATGAAGTCAGTATTTCCATTCTTATCTAGCGGAGGAGTGGAAATGGAGAGCAGATAGGCAGCTCCGAGCCCGTCCGTGGTGGGGAATGTTAATGGGAGGAGCGGCGGAGCCATTGGCTACCGAGCTGCCGCTATCGCTGCCATTATCGGGGCCTTATCGAGGCAACCATCGCAGCGCAGTAATGGGGCCAGTTCAACTTTCCGCATTATCATAGGAGCTGGGAGTAGCATGAGAGGCCTCGGCTGGGAGACGGAGAAGGGAGCGAGCGGCCAAACTTCCCGGCGGAGCAGGGAAGGGAGAAAAAAGCAGCTTTTCCTCCTCCCCGAGCTGGTGATGCGCGGGGCGATGCTCCCCCAGCGCGGGCGTCCTGCGCATCCCGGGTGCTGAGCGTGAGGCACATCCCCAAAGTCCTGTGTGTCCCGGGTACTGTCCCAGAAGAGCATTCCCAAAACCCCGGGTATCAACCCTGTGACACGCACTCAAAGCACTGTGCACTCCGTGTACTGTCCTGGAAGAGGATTCCCAAAACCCTGGGTACTGCCTCCAAGGTGCATTCCCAAAGCTACAGGCACTGACCCTACCAAGCATTCCCAAAACCCTGGGTACTGACCCCGAGGTACATCCCCACAGCCCTGTGCACCTCTGGTACTGTCCCGGAAAAGTACGACCCCAAGGTGCATTCCCAAATCTACAGGCACTGACCCCATTGAGCATTCCCAAAACCCTGGGTACCAACCCCAAGGCACATCCCCAAAGCCCTGTGCATCCCAGGTACTGTCCTGGAAACCCTGGGTATCAACCCTGAGGCACATTACCAAAGCCCTGGGCACTGACTCTGAGAAGTACTCCCAAAACCCCAGGCACCAACCTCATAAAGTGTCCCCAAACCCCTGGGTACTGATCCCAAGGCGCATTCCCAAAGCTACAAGCACTAACCCCATTGAGCATCTCCACAGCCCTGGACACTGACTCCAAGACACATCCACAAAGCCCTTGGCACTGACCCTGCCGAGCATCTCCAAAGCCTCAGGCACAGCCTTAAGCTGCATCCCTAAAATCCTGGGCACTGACCTCAAGGCTCATCCATAAAGTCCCAGGCAATGACTGCCAAGCATCCCTGAAGTCCAGGATGCCAAACACCACTAAAGTCCTGGGCACCGATTCCAAGGTGCATCTCCAAATCCCGGGGCACCAACCCCAAGGCACATCCCTAAAGCCAGGGGCACTGACCCCATCAAACATCCCCAAACCCTGGACACTGATGGCCGCAAGCACTCCCAAAACCCCAGACATCAATCCTAAATATCCCCAAAGCTCCACACAATGACCTCATTGAAGATCCCCCAAATCCCAGGCACTGACCCTGCCAAGCATCCCCAAATCCCCGCGCACCAAACCCGAGGCACATCCCCAAAGTCTCGGGCACCAACCCCATCGAACAGCCCCAAAACCTGAGGCACCAATCCCAAACATCCCCAAAGCTCCAGGCACTGACCTTATCGAACATTCCCCAAACCCCAGGCACTCTCCCCAAGACACATCCCTAAAGCTCCAGACAGTAACCCAGTCAAGCACCCCTAAATCCCCCAGCCATGACCCAGCAAAGCATTCCCAAAACACCAGAACACTGACCCCACTGAGCAACCCCAAAACTCGGGCATTGACTCCAAGGCGCATCCCCAAATACCGGGGCCACGACCCCCGGCTCACCAAGGACGAGTGAAAACAATGCATCTATATTTCATCAGATGAACAAATTAGAGGAGCACATTTCCTCCACACGCTATCAAATGGGAGATGTCAAGAAAATATGTTGATGTGAGAAAGAGGAGATAAAGAATTATTTTGGAGGAAAAAAGCCGTGGAAGGCTCTTATCTGGAGTGACTCATAGGCACACACTCCTTAACCCCACTGCAGCCCAAGGTCAGCAGTTACATTCCTTTCGGCATTTCATCCCTTCCAAAAAAACATGTTGCTGCAGGAACAATGTGGAGCCTTTGCCGGGCAGCCATCGGAAGAGGGAACTGTATTACCCCCGAAACACTTGAACTTTCCTGATAAAATAAGCAGCAGGACAGTGGCCTGGCCAAGCTGGAGCGTCCAAATCCCTGAGTCAGGCAGCAAAAACAGTCATGGGACGTGGCGCGGAAAAAAAGAAAAGAGATATCGGTCTCCTGCTCCCATTCCTGCTCTTTTCCAAGGTGGGGGAGCTGATTTCTTCTCCCCACAGGAAGAAAAATCCATATGCCCTTGGCATGGAGCAGAGTTGGAGAGCGATGCAGGGCTGGCAGGGAGGTGTTTTACACTTTTTCTTCCTAAATGTAGAATTCCTAAAAGCCTCATGTTTCTCACTCCTGCCATCTCCCTGGGTGCTCTGTCAGGGCCGCTCACATCCCTCTCTCCGGGGAGCCTTGGATCTCAGCCTCAGCTGTGCCTCCTTGGAAAGCCTGGGCTGGTTTTCCCTCCACAGCAACGCCCCATCCAGTGTTTTCCAAGGCGGATCATGGGTTTTTTTGCAGTAGGACAGAGCACACAGGGAAAACATCCTCTTCCTTTGCCCAGAACGGGTGCGTTTGACCCCAAATCCACCAACACCATGCAGGGCCCAGTGGCTCCATCCCCAGCCCGGCTGCTCCTGGTTTGGGCAGCATTGTCCCTTCCTTTCCCAGGGATGCGGGTGTCCCCGACCCTGCAGCTGGCACAGGGCTAGGAATGTTGCACAGCACAGGGATGCTCAGAGTGGTGGACACAGTGACGCTGCTGCCACGTTGTTTTTGAGATGCTGCCATGGCTGGGTGGCTCTGCTGGGTCCCCAGGGGAGCACGGGGCTGCCCCTCTCCAGGAACCTCGGATCACCTGCACCGTGGCACCTTCTCCTTGCGCAATCTGCTGCAACACCCGTGGGGAAAGGATTGCTTTCTTACCAAGGCCTGATTGCTGAGCTGGCCAGCTCACAACTTGGCCAAAGGGGAAGTTGCAGCCTGCTAGGTGGCCTCGTGATTCACGATGGAAAATAAGACCTTGCCCAACCATGCAATGTTGGATCCAGAGGTGTAAATCCTGGCTGGAGGTGGCTTCCCTGCTCTGGCATGGGATGCTGGGGATGGTCCACAGCCGTGGCTCCGTGCCTGCTTGGCGTGCCCCGGGGAGGGGGCAGCGTGGGGGTGTCCCCTGAGGGTTCAGGAGGCGGAAAAGCAGCAGCAGACACAAACCAACCCAACCCCGGCACCCACGGGCCCTGGAAGCAGCTGCCTGGCAGAGCCTCCAGAGCCTCCTTCGCCGGCGCGGCTCCAGCGCTGCCTTCCCACCCCGCAGCCACGGCAGCCGGCAGGGACGTGTGCCGGGGCTCTCAGCAGAACAAGTTCTGCTGTGCTCAGGGGTGCCCCACACTTGGCCAGGGCCAGCCTGGCTCCAGCACTCACTCTCCGAGCATCCCACACTCATCCTCCCTGCCCGAGGAGACGGGGACGGCCGGGAAGAGCCATGCTGGGGATACACTGTCCCAAAATGGGCTTGCAGGGTGCCCTGGCAACAAGGGAAGTGCCCAAATGGGAAAACGCTGACGTGTCCCGTGGCTGGTGGCACTGGCCACAAGTGGGATATTCATTATCTGTGGTAAACGGATTTCCTGCTCCAGAGAGAGGCTGAGGTGAGCTGTCCCCTTGGCCACCAGCTGCCAAGCATGGTGCTAGCCCATATCTGGAATGTGGAGCCTGTAGGGATGCTCACACCTGGACCACTGGCTGTGGAAGAGGAAGGAAACTTCTTCCAGCATCACCTGTGGCTGGTCCAGACCCTCCACTGAACAGGAATGCGGCTTATCCGTCATGGTGCACATCCCAAGAGGCTGGTGACAGCCGGGATGGGCAGAGCCACTGTGGGGGCAGACGTGCCACAGGGCTTTGCCACCTGCACCCCTGCCAGCTCCGAGGAGTCGTCACTCCAGGATGCCACCGAGTCAGGGCTGGCAAATGCCTTGGGGTGTTTGCACAAGACGGGAGGGGTTGGCAGGCTGGCAGCGCCCGTGGGTGTAGCAGACATGTGGGACACGGGGATGCCACCCTCGGGATGCCGGGTGTGGGGCACGAGGGGGCTGCAACGGTGAGGAAGCCCCTGGGAGGTGCAGAAAATACCGGTTTTGGGAGCAGAGCTGGGAGGCCCTGGCGGCACCCAGCTCATCCCTGGGTGCTCCCCGGGGAGCAGGAAGCAAACCCTCCCCACCCTGGGGTAACACACCTCCTCAGACACCCCACCGCCCACCCCAGCCCGGGGCACCCCTTCCCTGGAGGCGTGGATGGGGAAACTGAGGCACAGAGAGGGTGGCGATGGAAAAGTGCAGCAGCAGCAGAGTGATTGGGGTTAAAAAAAAGCAAACAGAGGTGGTTCATCACCTGAAAGGGAAGAAGTGACTCAGGGAGGGAAGGCAGAGGGAGAGGTGCGGGCAGGAGGCCTGCTGGGAGCATCCCATGCCACTGGCTCACCATGCCGCTGCTAAAAATAGACCTTGGTTTGGCCACTGTCATCTTTACAAGAAATGCAGTTTTCCAAGCTCCCGGGAAGGATGGCTCCCACGCTCTGGCTGGCACTACGACCCCCTGCCTGGCACCACGACCCCCTTCCTGGCATCACCGCCGAGCCCATGCGGGACCGGGTAGCAGCTGAGCGTGCAAGAGGAAAGGAAAAAAATAAAACCACCCAACACAAGAGACGGCGGGTTTAACAGCGCAGATCACACTCATTATCTAACACCATCTAATAGCAATTAAAGAAAATCCACATGCAAAAATATGCCGGTGTTTTCACCTCTCCCCCCCACCCTCCCCCAGCCCGTGCATTCGGCAGAGCAGAATGGGAGATAACCATCAAAAAAAAGTCAAAGCTCTCATCAAACTAATGCAACATCTGCAGCCGATAACAGGCGCTGAGGAGAGCTCAGCTTCTCAACCCAGCTTGTTTCACAGAGCACATGGAGGGGGGGAAAACCCACCCCACCACCTTGAGAAATAAAAACACACATGCAGCTGCCCCCATCAGATAATTAAAGCGCCTGCGTTAATCACATTTGCAATGGAACAAATTGTTGGAGCCCTTTTGCCCCTCTTTGCTGTGTTTGTTGTTGTAGCAAATCCTGCTCCGGTCTGGTGGGGAGAGATAAGTGGTCCTTATCACCCCTGGCAATCTCTATCAGGATGGAGATCGGGGCTTGGTGCTTATCAGGAGCTCAGATCTACTGTAGCTGAGCGCAGAATAAAAAGGGAAAAGGAAAGAAAAACACACACAAAAAAACCCTGAAACCACAAACAGGCCCCTGCAACTCCGACAAAACATTCGCTTCCAGCTCGTTTCGGAAGAAAAAAATCATAAAAAAATATACGTATTAAAAGAACAAGAGAGGGAGAGGCACATCAACGCGATGAGATCAATCTCCTGCTTATCAGGTTCCCCCATCGCAGGACCCGGCGCTGCGAGAGCACCGGCAGCTGCCAGAGCCTCGCTCATCAGCTGGGCGCCCGCGCTCCCATGTTTGAAGTTAATAAATATAACAGGCTATCTGGGTTGGAGATCAGCTCCTGCTCCCTATCAGCCCCTCACATCTATCTACCAGCAGAACAAAAGACAGAAAAAAAAAAGAGAGAGAGAAAAGAAATAAACCACCCCATAAAGCAACAGCAGCAGCTGCAGGAAGGTTGGTGGTACAGCCAGGGATGGAGTGGGGGGAGGAAAAAACTGTCCTCTGCAGGCAGGAACCCCCAAAAATTAAAGAAAGAGATGCTCTGGGTGTTTCCTGTGCTATCAAAAGCCACCATCGAGATGAAATCGGCTTTCAAAGGCTCCCCACCGCGTGCCACCGTTGCTGCTGGGGAGGGTCAGAGGGTCCAGCACCTCCAGCCCCTCCATCCCCGTGTGGCTCCAGTCCGGAAAGCCAAGAAGAAGAAGGTTAAAGCAGCTGGTTAAATATAGTCCGGTGTCTGATCTTTGTCTTATCTTTGCTGGCAATCGCCCGCTCTCCCGGCGATCTCCCCGCCAGCCTATCTGAGCCTCGCATCGCGCTTCAAAAAAAAAGCTGCAAAACCCAAACCCCACAAGAGAAGGCGAAGCCAGAGCGAGAACATCGCGTCACCCAGGAAAATAAAATCAGCAGATACCAATCTGGAGGAGGTTTTTAATGCTCCAGCCGAGATGATAAGGAGGATAGACTTTGTGGAAACAGGTCCGGTCTGTACATGAGAGGAGTCTGGTTACCGGAGCCCTGATTCATGCATACCTTCCCTCGTGGAGCGTCGGAGCAGCGGCAAGGAGCTCTCGCCGCGCTCGCCGCCTCTAATGACTGTTTTCATGTTGACACATACAGGAAGGGTTCCAAGCTTTCAGCTTTTAATCAGTTTTGGCCATCGCCGGCGGCCTGAGATCAGCCTCCCACTTTATCATTTCTTCACATCTCTGCAGAAAAGCAGCAGAGGAAGGAGATACGAGGAGCCGCCGCCGCCGCCCCCCGGCCGAGCTGCCACGGCCTCATCCTGCCCCAGTTTCCCCCACCAAAATCCGTGCTGGGGGGCGCTGGGATCAGGCATCCCGCCATCGGCGCGTCCCCCACTGATACCGGTGTTATTTCGGCAGCTGCGACGCTCCCGCTCGCTCCAATCTCAACGCTCCCGGTTTAACGAGCTGGAGTTACCCAGGGAGGGATCGCCGGGCTCTTTGCCGAAATAAAGCCACGGAAGTTGGATAAAGCTAAAGGAGAAAACTATCCCCCCCCCCCCAAAAAAAAAAAAAAACAAAACCAAAATGAGAGAGGCAGCCGGGACTATTTTTAACTCTACCCGGGTAAAAGTCTAGCTGAGCGTTATCACCAGAGCAATCACCCCAGGCAGGGAAACAGGTAGGTGCAACTCAGCCTTGCAATTATTTCAGGAGAAAGATAAAGGTAGATTATCACATGGTGGCCAGCCTTCCCTATCCTCCCATCTCCCTCTCTTATCTTCAGCTTCCATCGACTCGAGGGGGAAAAAAAAAACACACACACACACACTGGAGAGGAAGGAGAAAAGCCAAGCTGAGCCCGGTACCGAAAAACTTCCAGCACTTTGCAGGATTTCTCAGCCTTGCTGATACATCCACGCTGGAGCAAAACAAGATCCCGGGCGATCGGGGGGGGGGGGGGGGGGGGGGGGAGCGCGACCCTCTGGAATGGTGTATGGGCTGGGGGAGAGAGGGATGTGGCCAAAGTCCCGTGGGACCACACGGCGGTTCCTCATGGCCACGTCCCACCTAGGCTGGGGTGCCAAGTGGGACTTGGGGGGCCAGCAGGCAGAGTCGGGAACAGTGCGGCCAGCAGGGACAGTGGCACCATGGGGACGATGGCACGGCGGGTCCAGCAGCACCCCGGCCAATGGGGCTCCCCATGCGGGAATGGGGGCCCCTGGCACGGTCAGGGTGCTGTACCCGGGGTGAGGAGCCCCTGGCACGGTTGGGGTGCCCAGGGTAGATGGGGAGCCCCGGGGGGGTGTCGGAGAGCCCCTTGCACGGTGAGTGTCCCGTAGCCGGGGTGAGGAGCCCTTAGCAGAGCTGGGGAACCCCCGGGGAGAATGGGGGGCCGGGGGGGGGGGGGGGGGGAGTCCTGGAGGGGGGATTTTGGGGAGCCCCTGGCCCTGGCTGCCGGCGCTGGATGGGAGGCAGGCGGGGAAGATAAGATCACAATTTCAGGCCGTCCCGACAGAGCGATGTTATCAGGACGGGACTTGCAGAACGGAATATTTTAAAGCCTTATCGGGGCCCCCATCGGGAGCCGGTACCGGAGCCACCGCGCTGGCGGGGGGGAGGCGGCGCGGGGTGTGTGTGGGGGAGGCGGCGGGGACCGAGACCAAAGCGATCGAGCGGCCGGTAGCGGGAACGGGCCCCCACCGCGGCCGTCCCGAGTGGGTACCGAGGGCGTACCGGGGGGGTACCGATGGGGCACCGGGGGGGGTGCGGGGGCACCGGGTGGTTGGGCAGCGGGAGTGCTGCCGCCAAAGACTGGCGCTAAAAAATAAGAGGGGGGGAGGCGTGGGC